>NC_056737.1:119159494-119269494 GCF_019279795.1 Protopterus annectens | reverse complement strand
CATTGGTTGAGAATTAAGCAATTATGTAATTAATTGTATATAGTTATTATTAAAAGGGCTAGGCTTCAGTAGAAAATATATGCAACACTGCAAAAAACATTGTGTGTAATAAAAGTTGTTGAACAGTACTACCTATTAGAGATACAGAAAAACAAAAATAATGTACTGTTGTAATACCAAAAGAACAAATATAAATAGGTGCATATTGTTTTTGTTATTAAAAACCCTAAAATCACTATTGATGCTAATATGAAAAAAAAATAAATAAATATATATATATATATATATATATATATATATATATATATATATATATATATATATATATGATTTTATGGATAATATTGAGTTTACTAAAACCATCCCTATCCAGAGATTTTTTATATATAGGTGATTAAATAGGTAAATAAACATTTTATTAAATAACTGTATATAAAATATATATATATGTATAAATGTATATGTATATCCCAATATATGTGTATGTAAAAAAGGAATAAATATGGTTGAATGTATATTACGATGTATGAACTATAAATTACATATATATAAAAAATATAAAATATGTATATAAATATATATAGTTGTAATATAGAAATGTATGAATATGTATAAAATACTGATAACTGTGCAAATTGAATAAGAGTGAACACAATAAACAGAAACCCTATCTTGTTAAAATACATAGGAAAACAAATATTGAAGTTGTTGAATTTATGACAAACAAATATTAATGAATATTATTAACTTCTTCAATAAATATTAATATTGAAAAAATATTAAAAATTATTAATTGTTAAAAAATGAATAAAAATGATTAGTATTGAAATTGAAAATTTTATATATATATATATATATATATATATATATATATATATATATATATATATATATATATATATATATATATATATATATATATATATATATGTGTGTGTATATATATATATATATATATATATATATATAAATATATATATATATATATATATATATATATATATATATATTGAATATATTGAAAAGTTAAAAACATTATTAAAAACTTTAAAAATGTTAAATAATTTTGTTCAACTGATACTTGTTTTTCAGGCTTCTTTTTATTGTTATTCATTCTACCCTTTCTTTGGGTCCGCTGCCAAGGTTTTTAATGCCGGAGTTATAGAGATGTTGTCATTTAATCCTTTTCCACTACATGCGTCTAATCTTAGCTGCCAGATCATTTCCCTATACTCTAACTTTGTCTCCCAATCGCCTCCTCTATCCATGGGTTCAATTTCCTCTAACACCCAAAATTGGAGATCTGCCTGTTTGCATACCAATGCATGCTTGTATAATGCATTATTGTCATTGTGTTTGTTGATATCCCTGGTATGCTCATATATTCTATTCCTAAGGTGGCATTTAGTTTTGCCTATATAATAGCTCAAGCATGCCTTACGAAACATCAAATATACTACTCCTTTTGAGTAGCAATTATTATATCTTTTGGCTTTTAATGTTATATCCAGACTTGGTATTCTAATTTCTTTCAATCCGGCAATGTATGAACATTGTGCACACCTACCACATCTAAAAGTGCCATGCCTCTTGTTAGCCCCACTAGCTGTGGTTGTTCTCTGTTCAATAATGTTCTTAATATTCTTGTTCCTTCTAAAACTGTATTTAATATCACATTGGAATACATCAGTTTTCGTTGCCATATTCCTGAACATTTCCCAAGTATCATTAATGCTTTTTTTCAACCATTTTACACCTTGATGGTATGTAATCATCAAATAGGGTGTAGAACTTGCTACAAATAAATTCTGAATATTAAAACTGTTCTTACTACTATTCCTAACTGTAATCTCCAAACACCCATCATTTATTAACAGAGGGTTATATTTATTACCTCTTTCTGAAATTATATATTCTTTAATAGGGCTAATAAAATCCATAGGGTAGCCTCTTTCACAGAACATTTTTTCTACATTATTAATTTCATTTAGAAATTCTGCATCGTCAGAGATCATCCTGGTCATCCTAATCAATTGTCCTTTTGCAATATTCTTCTTAAGTTGATAAGGATGGTCACTATCAAAATGTAAATAGGCATTAGAATGATGTTCTTTTCTAAATATATTAGACCTGTAGCATTTGTTCTGGTTATCCTTACTTAATTTTATATCTAAGACATTTATTTCTTCAGTACCTATTTGATGTGTAAAATGCAAAAAGGTAGTTGTCTGATTTATATACTGTATACAATCTTGTATGTGGTCATAGGAACCAGACCATAAAACAAAAATGTCATCCAGGAAATGAAAATAATTAGTAATATATTGATTGTATACAGAGTTGTACACATATTTCTTTTCCCAACATAACATAATAATGTTAGCATACATAGGAGCACAAGCAGAGCCCATGGCAACTCCCTCTTTCTGATGGTAATAATCCCCCTCAAAATACACATAGTTATATTTTAATATCAATTCCATACATTCCAAGACAATTCTAAACTCAGCTGCTGTCAACAGTTTCAATTCAACAAGTGTTTTTTCAAACTAATCCAAGCCAATGGCTTGAGGTATAACCGAAAACAATTCTTTGACATCAATAGCAATGAACAACATGTTGTCTGAGTAAGTACTCACACCAATTTTCTTCAAAAAGTCCCATGAATCTACCAAAATATGATCATATTTTGTATTAAATTCTTTTAACATAGTGTCCACATAAATAGCCAAAGGTTGGGTTTTAGATCCCTGGGATGACACTATAGGTCGCATGGGTGGATTGTATAGGGATTTGTGTATTTTAGGTATACCAAATATACCTGGAATAACAAGTTTTAGTACTTTTAAAAATTTGTATAGTTCCATATCAATCATTCCTGTGAACAAATTGTCTTCCAAAATGAGGTCTATCTTCCTGTATGATATATTAATCTCATTCTTCATTACTAAACCATACTGTTCTTCTTTGTCCAAAATATCCTTCATCTTCTTGAAGTAATCCCATCTATCCATAATAACCACGCCTCCCCCTTTATCAGGTTTCATTATACGAATTTTGTCATTACTACTCAAATCTCTTAGTAATTTTTCTTCAACCTTTGTCAAATTACTTTTAGTTTTATTGTTGTTCTTATATCCATTTCGTATCCTATTAATGACACATTTTTCATAATTCAAGATTTCATGTTGTAAGGGAGGATTGTATATACTGTGTCTAGTTAAAGAGTTTTCCCTATCTTGGACTGCTCTATCCTTATATATATATGTCTAAAATTATCATTCTAATCATTATGTATAGACTCAAGCGTATCTTAAATTATTTTTTTAATTTCATGTTCATGTTGACCTATGGTTATTAAATGTGTTATCGCAAATTGGTATTTCTTTAGAATGGTGTCCATTTATTAAATCAAAGCTAAACACACTGCTAACGAAGGAAACTCAGGAACAAACCAACCCATCCAAAAGCAAGGTAAAACAGCTCTATGGCAACAGCTTGTCATAAATCTAAATTTTTATTAAGTGCAAACATTAAAAAATCATAATTTAAATGCTTTTTGTCTGCACTTCATCAGATACAAATGGATAAAATCAAACAAATCAATTTAAATAAAAAACATCCATCAATATATTGGTACACACCCTCCCCTTCTAACAGCATTTAAAATTGCACAACACCTTTTTTCCTTTAATCTGCACACCAAATAAATACAACGTATAACAATACTAAAATATTTGTATTAAAAACATCTTTTTTAGCATGTTACTTCAATAATACTTTCCTACTTAAATTAATATTTTATACCCTTATAAAAATCAAAGTATAAAAATATAAAATGTAAATGAGTATTCACAATCAATATATATTGAAATAATCTTTAACTTTTGAAGTTACAAAAATAAATATAAACCCAACAGAAGGAATAATAGCATAATGGTTGAGGTGCCCACCTCAAAAGGTGTGGGGTTTGACTCCCACCAAGACAATCAGTCAAGCCCACATACTCTATAAGGGCACCAAACCTGGCACCAGTCCTTTAACCCACAAATCTATACCCATACATTTCATTACAAGGAAGGGCTTAGTGAATCATATAGGATGTCTTTTCAGTGGAGGCCCAGGGAGAAAAGCACCAAAAACCTATTTAGTGAGATAAAAACATTCACACAGATTATAGTATACCATGTGTAAGTAGAAACAGTATCCAAAGTATGGTGATTACAGAGTCAGCATATTCTAGCTGCCAAATGTATTACTGCTGTTATTGTATTTTTTTCTCTCTCACAGTGTTTGTGTGTGTGTGTGTGTGTGTGTGTGTGTGTGTGTGTGTGTGTGTGTGTGTGTGTGTGTGTGTGTGTGTGTGTGTGTGTGTGCGTGTGTGTGTGTGTGTATGTATATGGTTCCCATGCACTTTGCTGAATGCTTGCTTTCTTTACCTGACCCTACCTGCAACCTCCCCTCGCTATGAAAAACTTGAGGAATTGCATATCTGGATTGAAATAGACCCCTGTGTTATACAACATTACAAACCTCTTCCCTTTGGAAATTAAGTGGTCCCACTTCTGCCATAATTGATATATTGGTGTACGGTACTAAAATTTATGCAGGAGAGAGCTGTCTTCTTTATTGCTCTCATTACATAGTCGTGGATATACCATCTCCTAATTCATGTTATATTGTCCAGTATCTTCTAAACATAAAACAAACCTGCTTCTCAAATGGAAAAGGACATTTCTGTTTTGGGAAAATATTCCAACAACCCTCTTCTCTGCATTTAGTGATCTCACTGGGTTAATTTCCTCAACCAGTCTTTAGAGCTTTTCAGCTTCTTTAGTATCCTGTCCAAACTGCAGTTTGTTCATGTGCTCTATAACTGACTGAAGTGTCTTTTAGTACTGAAATAATAAATATGCTTTTACAAGAATTGAAAAAAGGGGACCAAGCATGATTCATAAGGGGTGATGCTAGGCCTGCATGCTTGCCACTTGGATATCTCCAGTGCATACTTCTGTGTGGTCTCCATCTACCTTGTAGAGTTTTGAAGGAAGTGAACACCCTTAAGCCCCTTTACTTTACCCTTAAACACCTCCACTGTTTATCTAACAATGGCATGCCATCAATTTTCCAAGCTGGTTCCTCATAAATGAAATCACAGATTGACATACTTTCTCTGGGGGAATGATTTTATACAACCTTTTCAAAGCTCTAAAGGTTCGAAGGTTATACAAATTTCTATGACTTGAAAGACATTACAAATATTGCATTAATGCCTTTGGAGATTTGTTAATATTTTACTTTCTATTGTGGCCAAAACTTGGGGGATTTACCCAGTTTAGCTAAGACAGTTGTTTCAAAATGAACACCTATAAATGAGCTAGTCATTGCAGGATTCCCAATCCTAGATGGTTCAGTGAGAAGTGGAATACACATCCCAACACCCTACACCTCTTATCCCATATGTACTTAGAATGTAGCAGTAACATTTTTACTTGTCATTTATAGAGCCAGCATAAAAAGAAAACATCTATACTTATGTTCGCAATCTAAATTCATTCAATAATTTAACCTTTATCAACACTCTATAATTGTCTAGTTGAACTTTCCAAAAAACAGTACCCTTAGAAGAAGTCATTAAATATTTCAACTTGACCTTCTTACAAGTTCTTATTTATCAAGCCCCCATTAGAACAAAAAGATTAAAAGCCAACACTGCCCTATAACTATCCAAATAAACTAAAAATGTATGATACAGAGAGAGATAAATCACAGAAAACAATGTTACAGACTAGAAACTAAACAGCCCTTAACAATTTTAGAGCTCTACGAAGTTTAAAAGAAAAGTTCATCTGATAAACAAACGTATTATCACAATCTCCAGCAAAAACATCACAAAAACCCTAAACATCTGTAGAACTCTACCAATTGTCTACTCAAGCCAGAGCAGTCTGAAACTCCATATCCTAATAACAGCAAAAACACCTGATACCATAGCCAGTGATTTCAACAACCATTTAATTAAAACTGTACTTAAACAATTAAAAAACAAGCTCCCAAATCTTGTTATGCCTACAATACCTGCAACCCATGACACTGTACTTCAATTCAAACCAGTTGCCTCATCTACAATTAAAAACAAAATCTGAAAAATTTACAGCTTTCAACCTTAGCAGCTTACAAACTTATAATTATCTATGTCTAGCAGCTGAAACCCTAGCGTACCCATGTCAATACTTGTTAACCATTCCATCAGTGAGAGCCATGTACGCACACTCTGAAAAATATCTTTCATAATCCCCCTCTACATAAATATAGCACCTCAATTGTCTTATCTAACTACAGTCCCATAGCTATACTGTCCCCACTACCAAATGTTTTTGAAAAATGTATTCACTCCCAGCTATTGGCATACCTCCTTCAAAACAATCTCAACTCAAACTCTCAGCACAGTTCTGGAACAACTTATAGCACCACCACCACCCTACTTAACTTTACCAACAGTCAACAGTGAGAAAAATAAAGGTCATCAAGTCCCTACTATTTTCTTGGTTCTTTTCACAAAACTTTTGACATAATCTCACTCAAAAAGCTTCTTGATCATCTCTCATCTGTCAAGATCTCCCAAACATCACTGTCATGGTTCTATAACTACCTATCAGACAGAACACAGGCAGTCAAATGGAACCAATCTTACTCAAATTTCCTGCCATCCTCTATTGGAGTCCCTTAAGGGGACCATCTTTGGTCCTTTATTATTTGACATCTATACCAACTCCCTCTACCTGGCCACTAAACATGCATCATTAGTGCAATTTGCAGATGACTCTACCCTTTTCTGCTCTGAACCTTTCCTCTCTACTCTCCTAACAATTGCAGAAGCCTCCTTCTCCTCCATTAAAACATGGCTATCAAACTCCCAAATGATACTAAGCCCCAGAAAAACAAAATTCCTTACCCCTAAAAATGTCTCAGAACAGTAGGACACTTTTATTATAACCTCCCAAAACACTATCTTCTCCAACTTATAAGCCATAACAAACTTTCTTGATGTCACAATAGACAAACATCTCAAGTCTGATCACCAATCAGACAATGTCATTAAGAAATCATTTCAAAAAATAGGTTCCTTCTATAGATGCAAACTCTGCCTTACCAAGTCCAGTAGAAAAACATTTGCAAATACGTATTTTTTATCTCTCTTATCTGTGCATCTCTCATACTAATTAACTTGAATACTACCCTTAACAGAAAACTATCTTCATACTACAACAAAAATAGCTAAATTTACAACCAAACTTCCACCCACTACCCACCACTGTACATCACTGTTAAGGAGGTATAATAGTTTGAACTGCTTAATCACCTTACATACACTCAATTAGTAACTATTCACAAACTAATCTACTAACAACTGCCCAGCCACAACTGCCCAGCCCTCCGTAACATACTTATCATCTATGCCCCTACTTGACACCTGAGATCAGCATTCAATCACTTCTAATTTTAACCAAATCTTCCAATATGGCTGGTGACTCCCTAAATTTCAGCTATGTCAATAAACTGTGGAACTCTTAACCCCTCCACTTAAAACAAATACCTACTTTTTCTAATTTCAAAATTCGACATAAAATGCATCTAAATCAAATGTGGCTTTGCTGTTGCCTTGCACCAGATTGATAAATCATATATGTATAGATCTGTATCTCCCTGGATCTCCCAAACAATGTCTGTATTCTATACCATTTTATACTTCTTGTGCCCATACCAGCCTTCCTTAACTTTTTACAACCACACATCTACCCCCTCTAGTTTCTTCTCCTTATCTGTCTGTTTTACTTCAAGGCATCTTAAAATACCTTTTGCCTCCACTCACCTACCCTCTCTGCTATTTTCTCATTGCACCTTTCACTCTGTTTCTCCTCTAATACATTGTATGTGATATTTATTATATAATGACACTATGTTGACTTAACTAATGTACATGTTCATTATGACTGTATATTGCTTTTCTGTTGTATAATGTATATTATTATTTTACTTTATATAAATGCTCATATCTTCAACGTGGAAGTTTTTGCTTGTGTCTCTGGTAAAAAGGAGTGCACTTGTCATCCCATTAAACAAATGCTAGATAAAATAAATAAAATAAAATAAATTAGAAATTAATAGGTATCCCAAAGTTCCTGAGTGTTAACAATCATCTATTCTTTGTTAGTACCCACTGTCAGACTAGAAGGGCCATAACAGTCAATCCCAGAGAAAATTTGTGAAAACATCCGGTCATCTAGGTTATGCTTAAAAGAAGATAGTGAGTAGCACTGCTTTACATGCGGAGGAAGTCAATTTAAGAGGTTATTGAGGTTCTCGGTTAAACAGTTTGAGCACAGTTAACATTATATCACCATCCCTCCAGTTATGTTTTTCTATCTATTACAAATCCTCTAGAATGCCTCTGTGCATTTTCTCTTCCATCCCCACTTCTGATAACCTGTCCTTTGACTCTTTTTGAAGAAGTAAACTTCCTCTGATATCTTGTTCACTTTCCACTGACATGGTTTTGTTGATCGCTTCCATCTGTGTTCATATGCGTGCAGAATAGAATTATTACTGTTTTGTTTCTTCTAGATTCTATCCCTTTAAGAACACACATGTGTTCTGTTTATTGCTGCCATGGCCCTCATGCTGTGCTGGAACAATACTTGTGTGACTGATGCCTAAAAATAATTTATTGCTCTTTTTCCATCAATTCTATTTCCCAGAGCTAATATTTTATGTGAAGCTTGTTGTGACCAAAATATGGAACTGTAAATTTATTTTTCAAAAATATATAGGGGAGGATTCAATAAAGCCTACACGGTCATTTTTGACCTTTAGATTCAGTAAACTCCAAGGAGTAGTGCGTAGTCACCTGCAAACAATAGCAATTTCTGTGGCATGCAAATTACAGCATAACTAGTTGAATTGTATGCCAATGAAGCAAACTAACAATATGGAGTGGAGGGTTCCATCCTGGGAACTCTTCTGTTTGGTATCTACTTCTCTGAAGTACAGGCTAACACAGAAGGCCTCTGGCTGATGAAGTTCGCAGATGACTGCAAACTAGGAGCCATAGTCAAGTCCCCAAATTATGTGGACATCCTACAGAAGGGCCTCACTGAGACAGATGCCTGGTGTCAGAGCCATGGCCTCAAGCTCAATGCCAAAAAGTGCAGTGTCATCCCCTTTGGTAAAAACTCTGTACCCATGAACTACCACATAGGCAGCAATCTACTTAACAGTGAATGTGTGATAAGAGACCTTGAGACCCAGGTGGACAGTAGTCTCTCCTTTGATAGCCACATCGCTACAGTAGTCAGGAAGTCCTTATATGTGGCAAACCTCATCACAAAAGGGTTCTCATCCAGGAAAAAAGAGGTCATTGTTCCCCTCTACTCAGCACTCATTAGACCCATTATAGAGTACAACTCCTCTTTTGGAATGTACCTCACAAGACATCTGCAGCAGCTGGAAAGACCACAGAAGTACCTCACAAAGAGGATTACTGGCCTCAAACAAATGCCCTACACTGACTGCCTCAAAATACTCCAGCTTTACTCCGTAGCATATCGCCTACTCCAAGGTGATCTCTGCCTAACATATAAAGCTATGTCAAACCCAGAGCTGTTGGACATGCTACACCTAAAGAAATCCCAATCCCTCCAAGCTACATGCTCTAGGGATCTAAACCTTGTCACCACAATAAACAGGACATGCTGGAGGGATAGTTTCCTGTCCCAGAGACTTCATATACTCTGGAACAAGCTACCCATCTATGTCAAGCAAAGTTCTTCATTAGCACTCTTCAAGGAAAATCTTGATGAGTGGATGGGAAACAGGAAATACACCCCGTGGATCACTTCTGTGTCTCTACTGGACAGTGGCACAGGAAAATAACTTTCTTGAGTGGCGTAAGCTATGGTACCTTGCTGGCTAGGCTTATGTAGGCCCTTGGACCGATAGCCTAGTACCTACCTATGAACCTATGAAGCTATGAACAAGCTGTAAATCAACCGTGTAGACTCCATGCTTGTGTTGCCCATGTATTCAAAACTTTTACAAATATAGCCATGGAAAGGAGTCTACACAGAAAGAAGAGCAAGTAAAAGTCCCTGGAATTTTTACAGAACTCCTACAAACACACACACAACAGTTACATGATTCAGCCTGCCTGCTTCCCTTTCTTACTCACACACTCACTGACCTTTTGTGTCAGCCTAGGCCTCCTGCCCCCCCAATGCACAACACCCTGTGCAAGTAATAGTAATTGTGCCATACCCTGTTTTCTCTCTTTTGGAATCAGGGATACAAAAGCTTTGTGTCTGATGCCCAGGGAGCATGCTGCATTAGTGCTTAGTATATCCGCATTTCTGTTGTTGAACTGATAATTCTACCTGTCACTTATATTTGCCTTCCCAAGTTATACAGTGGATAGCATCATCATTTCATTGGCAACACAGTGGAAGCAGTCATGCATGTCAGCCTGTGCCACATCAGCAACCCTGAGCATTTGTCTGGACCAGCTTTCTGATTGTGTCTGTGCCTCCATAACAGCCTTAAACATATGGTGAGTGACACAAGAAGAGAGACTTGCACCAGGTAGAGGAGGGACAGCAGCTCCCTCTGAGCACCCCTATCAACCCTCCTGGATGGCACCTCACCTGCACTGTGGCTATGACCAGAGTCAACAGGCACTGAAACGGTAGTAGCCTCACTTGCCTGATCAATGTCCTCATCCTCCACCCATATAATATCTGTGGGCTCAGTGGACTGAGTAGGCATAGGCCTACTGGCTGTGTCCAAGGAAAATAAAGTAGGTGGCTGGATGTCAACCGCTGTGTCACATTCAACCTCTGGCCCACCACAACTATGTCTCAGTCTTGCCACCATCATCATCAATGTCTGCTGAGACACTGACATCAGGAGGCACAGGGTCCACACTCCCAAGAAACACAGGAATACATTAATACCTGCACTACTATAATGGGATATATGCTAATAAACTAACAGTGCTGACACTATTTCAGACAGTACAGCAATACACACAACAAGTCTAAAATAACACATTATGATATTTCTTTAAATTGATCTCTAATCATGTCACTGACCCTGTGGTGCACCTGTTCATAGGTTTGGATGTGGCCACCCACAGAACGGATATTCTCAACAGTCTGCTGCTGTAATTGTATCTTGTGTGCCATATTGGGCCAACCCCTTCCCAACAGAAAGGGTCTATGTTAAATGTTCAAACATCCAAACTGTCGAACATTACACGGTTGAGACCAAATGTTCGACATTTGGATGTTCAAACATCAAATAAAAAAAAAGTAAAAACATAAAAACACAATTTAACAGTGTAGGCAGGGGGGCAAGCCCCCCTGCACCCCCCACATCCCTCCTACTTAAATATACCAACTCCGAGACTGCACTTCAATGCAAAAAAGGGAAATTCTCCCTATCTGCACTGTACGGCGCTGTTGAAAGTCTGTCTTCGTGCACTCAAAATTTTGAACATTTGGTCTCAACCAAGTAACGTTTGAAATTTTGAGCGTTCGAAGATTTCACAGGTACCCAACAGAAATGCCACATGTTGGCAGAGAACATCAACAATTATGTTGTTCTCCACATCACTGAATGGGGGTCTCTGCCTCACTGACATTGTTTGTGTCCTAAAAGACAACAGTAAGATAATATACATAAGTATCACATAATTACAAAGTAACTGTTTCCAGATAAAACAGTAAAGGTAGCCAGTCAGTATTACCCACTGGAAAAACATAAAACATGCAACAGATATGAAATACTAACAACAGACAGGAAGCAAAACAAGGAGAGTAGTAAGAGCAACATATTCATGTTTTTGCTATAGCAATAACTCAACTGTGCTCCCCCCAAAAGATCAGTCCATTCTAGTTTGTGACATTAACAGTAGCTCTTCTTTGCTCACCCACCCACAAAAGAATAGGAAATTAACCATTTTGCTAATAAAAAATCTTTGTAATGCTAAAAGTGCTTTCAAAGGACCTGTCCCTGAAACATTTGTACATATTTATCATACAGTATTAATTTTCATGTATTGTCAATCATGTGTATCTCTGAAATGGCTTGACAAATAAGGCTATGCCGTCATTACACTTCTAACTAATGCAGACAAAAGTGTAAAAGCCTTTGCTTCACATTATTCATAAATTTTATTTATGTATTTAACATTTGTTTAGTGAGAAAGTCTGACTTGGAACAAAGCCAATTTTCAGTGGAGGCCCAGGGAGAAATGCTCCAGACATATGTCTTTGAAATGTGGAAGGAAACTGAAGCACTCTGAGGAAACCCACAAGAACACAGGGATGACATGCAAACTCTGCACTGGAGGCACTCCAGCTAAAAATCAAACCGGAGATCCTCTTGTTATGCTAACACACCACTGTGTGTATATATATATATATATATATATATATATATATATATATATATGGGATATGGACACATGCTCGACTAGCATATATCCGAATCACAAAACATCAAACACACATACATGAAAGCGCTTAACATTGACATGCGCTTCCATGTATGTTTGCCTGTTTCATAGATCGGATTACAGTGCGGGTAAGGGAAAATTCCCTTTTCCCCACTGTAGTTTGATCTCAGAGTGAGAATAATAAAGTAGGGGGGTGTGGGGAGTGCAGGGGTGAAGCCCTTCTGCAGAAACGTAGATTTTTTTTTGAATTACACATACACAGAAGTGCTTTTCGATGATAAGCAATTTCGTATATGTGTGTTCGATGTTTTGTGATTCGGCCATATGCTAGTCAATATATATATATATATAGATATATATATATATATATATATATATATATATATATATATATATATATATATATATATATATATACTCCTCTGTAAAGATATCTTGTGAATAATACACTTCTGTGAAGTCCTGAAAAAAATGTAAGAAGTGTCCTCACTGTCACTTTGGTTAGCTACACATTTGCCTTTTTATAATGGAGTTAATGGATTGCATCTATCTTAGCCTGTGTTTTAGAGATTCTAATTACAGTATAAACAGCTGAATTGCATGCTAATCAATCAATCTGTTGGAGCTATTCAACAAAGTTTTAAAGCATCCTTGTAGACTCCATGCTGTTTTTTCCTGAAGATTTCAAAAGTTTTGAAGTACAGACACAGAAAGTCTACACAGGCAGAATGCTAGGAGCTGCTGTTGCTGCTTTAATGCCTTTGTATGTGCCAGAGGCAGCAGACAATGCTGCTGCTGCTGCCAGTAGGCCTAGGTCAAGATGGAGAAGAGTTTTCAGGCCACATTTAACTTATCACAGCATACACAACATGGACATTGTAGACTGGTGGATGGCAGAGAGGGGTACACTACAGGAACTCTGTGACCTCTACCAGCTTCAACACAGAGACAGAGCCTTTAAATCCCCATGCATTAGGTGTGTACTGCTTGCATCATGGTCAGCCCTGAAATTACATTGTGGAAACTGTTACATTTACAAGGTAAGTCCTAAACATGTACTGCATTGTATAATAATATTATTGCATGTCTTTGTAGTTCATCACTTGGTACAGTAAGCAAGTAAAAGGTGGGAGATTTGTACAGAAATTAAAGTAACACATGACAGCAGAAAGGTTTTTGACTTGTATGTGTGCATTAGCAGGTAGTAGGCCTCAGGCATCAAAAATTCATATATTCATACTGCATGCCCTTAGTTTAGAACCATATGTTTGTAATGGGAAATCATTACAGAGAGAATTAGAAAGTAATAAGGCACATTGCAGTTTCTGACTTTGCAACCTTCACAAGATTAAACAGGCTGGATGCAAAACAAGGAGGGTAGCAAGGGCAATATATCCTAGTTTGTGCCATAACAGTAGCTCAATTTTACCCCCCCCCCCAAAAAAGGAGTCTCAGTCTCTGCTTGTTTATGCCATCCAATCTGCCCTTCATTTGATGGCAACTGCATATTGTAGTATTCCCAGTTAATATCATCACACATTTTAAGGTAAATTATATAGAGTGGCTTACACACTGCATGTCTCTGAGTACTGGTCAGATAACTGATGAATGGCCAAGAAACACAGAAAGGTAAGACAGAGCTATTTATTTGCAAGTGATAATCATAGCAGGTTGTATGTTCACCAAGGGTAGTACATCCAAATATATTAAATATAATAAATGTACAAATAACAGTTTATGCCTTGATATCAATGTACATTCAGTTGCACTTGGTTGTGTGAGGAGTTACTTCATTTCTTTGTTGTAAAACGGTTTGTGTGACAAAGATGGATAAGGCACCCATCCTGTTTTCTAAAGGTGCATTGTAGTTGAGAGTTGAAATCCAGACCTATGTAGACATATATCATGTGTATTAACATTTTCTACTATGTATGTCATAGATTGACTTAGCTAATTTTAACTATTTCTCAGCTGTATTGTTTATTTTTTTGGGGGGTGCACTGTTTATGCTATGTGCCACTTAGAACAAAGGTGTTTGGCTATGCTCATCTGGTTTGCACAAAGTGTTGCAGTGGACAATCAGGACAAATGAACCACCCAGGTCACAGACAGGACCCAGAGAGTCACAAACATAAACTGGATGCATTCAATTAATACTGTTAGCGATCGTGCAAACACATTGTATGCCAGTGCACACTCTCAAGTACCATGTTTGCTCGATAGTAAGTGATATGCAACATCTTCAAATTTTGGAAAAACAAAAAGTATGCATTCTCAGTAAGTGTGATACCTGCAATCAGCAGGAAAACATCATTCTACATTGGTCTTGATCTGTGTTAAGCATAGGAGGCATTCTTGGACAGGTTTTGAGATTCTGTGCTTAAAGATGGAGTCCAAAGTTGGAAAAAATCTATCTCCTAGTCAATGAACATGGGCCCAGGCTATTGCAGAGGGACTATTGTGGTTCACATTACAAGTCAGAGGCATGTAAGTTTGACCTCTTCCTTGGATTATTTAGTCCATTAATGTTTAAAGACATTAAAGATAGAGCCATTGATATTCAGGTAGGAAAGAATAGAGTGACATGCATGTGACTACTGTTATTGTGATCCAGAAACCCTTTCTCCTGGATATAAAAATGAACTTTGATTATCAGTTGACACCAATGTGATAAGAAACTCCAGTTTGAAATTTTGGAAGTGTATAATATAACATCAGGCCTATAAAGGAAAAAATTGATAAGTAGTGTATCTAGCAAAGTGATCATAAAAGTTGAAATTATCTGAATATTAATAAAGCTCATGTAGTTTTCCTGCAAGAAACATATTTTAAGCTTTCTGAAAATGAAATCTGGACTCCCAGTAACTATCACTCTTGCTCATGCCCCATATAAGACTAAAAAAAGAGGGGTAATGATCTTATGGAGGAATAGTGTCATTCTCCCCCAAATCCTATATAAATATGAAGATCCAGAAGGACTTTTAACCATATTCACCCTAAAATTTAATAACAGAATCTGGAGCCTAGTCAACATTTACTGGATCCCTGGAATGGGAGTAAAAACTGCTAGAAAACATCTCTGCCTAGAATTTTGTGTTAACTATAGAAGACTTATTCCCATAACCAGAATCCTAGCCTATGTAACACAAATTAAAGAATTTATGTCCTGGTTCACATCAGAGGTACATTTTTTCTGGAGACCAATCTCACCCCAGAATCCAACATGATCATGGTGCAGGATGCTTTAAAAGCTTATCTTTATGGTAAAATAATAACATGGTTCAAAAATAAACAAAAAAAAAATGGGACTTCTATTTGCAAAATATTTAACCTCAACTCTTAAACATTAAATCTGATCCCTTCCAACTTACCCTTGATAAGATGAAAACAATTGAGGAGCTTAATAAGCAGTATTCAGATATCATATCCCATAAAACAAATTTGGCATTGGAAAGACTAAAATTAAACTCCTATGCATCATCACCTAAACACATGCATAATCTGACAATGAGCCAAGATACATTCTAAATCAAATAATATAACTAAACTACTACATGAAGGTTCTAATAGAACTGTTTCTGACTTAGGAGATATTTTAGATGCTTTCAAGTTTCATTATTCCAAACATTTTGGCTACAATCTTTCAATTAATGAATATATACATTTAGATATTCCTTCACTTAATCAGTTAACCCCCCCCCCCCGCGAGAATCTTGATATAGTTCTTGATGCACAAATCTCACTAGAGGAAATTAAACAAAAAAATTAAAAAATGTAAGCCCAATAAAGCCCCCGGGATAGATGGTATAATCATTGAAATATATAAATTGTTCCCCTCATCTGTACTATCCCTCTTTCACAAAACTCTAGAAGTTCAATCATATGGCACTATACCACCTTCCTGGAGATACTCTTTGATCTCACCTATCATAAAAGCCAACAAAGACCCACAGCTTTGTAGTCCTTACATAACCAAATCATTATTAAATAATGATTATAAAATCTTTATGTCCATCTTTGCATATAGATTAAAGGTCCCATTAACGCAAATGATAAATGATGATCAATCAGGCTTCATACATGAAAGACACACTTATGATAACAACCAAAGGATTTTAACACTTATTGAATATTTGAGCAAGGGAAATGAAGAAGCACTAGTGATTAGTTTAGACATAGAAAAGGCATTTGATTCTATCAACTGGGAATATATGTTTGAAGTGTTATGGCATTTTCACTTTACATCTTCTTTCATTTCTCTAATAAAAAATATATACCAAAACAATGTAGCTTATGTTAAATGAGGTCCCTTCACTTCTGAATCTATTCAAATAACCAAAGGCACTAAGCAGGGTTGTCCCTTATCTCCTATTTTATTTTGCATTAGCCATTGAAATATTTGCTGCCCTTATTCGTGACAATCCAAAGATCATTGGCATAAATATTTACAATCAGTCTAATTCCAAGATAATGCTTTATGCAGATGATATCTTGCTCATGTTAAGTAATTCACAATCAGTTCTATTAAAATTAGATTCTGTGATGAACCATTTCCAGAAAATCTCGGGTTTGCATTTCAATAGATCTAAATCTAAACATATGCTCTTAAATAAGAAGGGAAATGTACAATTGAATAATCATCACATTATTGGTGCAATCTCAGATTCTCTTGATTATCTTGGAATAACACTCTGTAAATCCACAGAAAACACAATTGAATATAATTTAAAAATATTATAAATTTAATAAATAAGCATACAAATAGATGGAATAAAATTCTCATCACCTTTGAAGACAGGTTACAATTAATACAAATGACACTTTTACCAAAATACTTTACATAGCTCTAGTTCTTAACTTTTCTTATAAATATCAATACATTAAAGATATACACAGATTATTAATGAAATTCCTCTGGTTCCCCAAAAGAAACAGAATAGCTTTTTTTACATCACATTAGATCTTGGGAGCAAGGAGGAATCTAATTCCTGGATATTGAAACATATATCAATGCATCCATATTTAAGATTATTTTAAACTGGATTAATCCAAATTATCACCCTAGTTAGAAAATATTACATCTAACATTACTAATTAATGAAAATGCCCTGTTAGCCAAACTTCCATTGAATAATTCTTCTAATTAGTTCTGGTACTTCTTATGCCATATTGCCCAACACAATATTGCCAAACCCACAAAATTTAATTCATTAAATCACTATTTTAATTTCTTCAGAAAATGTGTTAACTCTAATGCTGATATTAAGACTTGGTTTGAACTGTTAATATCCTTTAAAATTACAATTTTCCTGATAAAATAAATCTCAGTGTTTTAGATAGTTGGGAATCCAAGAACTTTATATGTTGGTGTCAATGCATAAATGACACTAAAGTTTTAGAGTCTCAGTTTCTTATAAAAGAGCATGATTTACTTCCTCAAAACTGGTTAATTCTACAAAGTATCTTAACTTAGTCTCAAAATTTATGCATAATACTTAAAAACTCATCTTCTCAAGAAACACCAGAGATGATAATGCTCATGTGTGAAACTTTACATAACAGCTCTAATACAAATACCATTATTTCAAAAATGATATAACATGTTAATTGTTTATAAGACTAATATAAATCAAAGTTACTGGAACTTTATGTTCAAAGGCTGTTCTTTTAATTTCTCACATGATGAAAAACAAAAAATTCTGTTATCCATCAAGCATACTTTATGGTCTCATTACTGGAGTATTTTTGCTTGGCAATATCTCCATAGGGCATTTCTGACACCAGATAAGATAGTTAAAATCAATAATAGCTCCAGCGCATCCTGCTGGAGATATACAGAACATACTAAAGCTGATTGGGCACACATTTTTTTATGATTGTCCTAAATTAAAGGGCTATTGGACTAGCATAGAAGATTTTCTCAAAGCATTATTCACGGATTCCTTCTTATTGTCTAAATCATTAGTTATTTTTAATGTGAATGAAGGTTACCTTTTAAATAAGAATAATTCATATTTACTATGGTCAGTGCTTGCTATCACCAGAAAATGCATCACTAGAAGATGGAATACTAGCTGCCCACCCAATGTTGAGAATTTATTGTCTTCAGTGAAAGACCTGACAATCAAAGAAACTAAGACCAAAGAACTTAAAATCTATCCAAAGACATTTGTTAATAATCCTTGGACAAAAATTTTTGCACTTATTGAGACTTTACAAATTGACCACAACTCTTTCTGAACTGATACTTATATTAAAGAACTTGTGTATTTTAACTGTGATCTGCAGTTTTGCGTCAGGCCTATGTATATATTGCAAATAATTTTTACCTTGTTTGTTAATAATTTGTCTTAGAATGAGAATACTATTTGTCATTTGTTGTCTTTTACTTTTCTTGGAAAACTTAATAAAATATTTTCAGAAAAAAAAAATAAGAGGTATGGAATAGTCTTGCCCAGGCTTTGACCAGTGCTACTGTTATCGCCCGCACTGGTGAGCAATGTTGGAATCACTATAGAGACCTCCAGATGAGGAAGAGGGAAATCATCTAATGTTGGTTAGAGGAATGTAGGACTGGGGGCACCCCCGCATATGTGTAAGAATCACTTACAGAGACTACTTGTAAGAGTTAAAAGCTGGATATAGTCAGGATTGGTATTCATAATAGTATTCTGTTCTGCTTTTTTTTTTTTCCGCAGCCATCACAGACTGAGAACTGAATGTGTGAACCCATTCTGCTAGATTGGCATGGATGCAAGAAGCATGCAGTATGTATGCAGCCGAATAGTGCTGTTATTGTAGCTTTAAAAGTAAAGATGCCTTTTTTGGTTTATTATACAGTTGTATCAAACTGAGCATTTATCTCAAAACTGTAACAGGAAAGTATGCATGCATTAGTCTGTAGGTCAAAACAACAGTTCAGTATTAGAGAATAGTCAGAGGTTGCAGGTTCAAAAACCACACTTTCCAAATATACAATACTGTTAAGTTTTCATCAATATTGCAATGTAACATCAGACCTCTAAAGCAGTGGCACCAACTAACTATTTGTTTTATTGTGGTTAGTGGCACCAATGGCCTGCTGTAAACTGTAATCAGTATAATTGGAACATGCATATGTGCAGTGTATGCACACATCAAGGATTGCTTGTTGCAATCTGTAGTATAGTGTGCATCTGTTATGATCTGGGTAGTCTTAACAATAAAAACGTTATTTTTTAGGAGTTGGTAGTCTTAAAAGTAAAGGTAACAGAATATAGTCAAATAATTGTATCAACACATTGTATGTCACATATGAATTTGCTAATGTTCTCCCTTGTTTTCTCTCACCCCCAACCCTTCTCTTCTCTTTTTTGTTTGTTTATTTATTTATTTATTTATTTATTTATTTTCTACAGCACAGTGGGTTAGGTCTGCCCCACAGGAGCCACCTGCCCACACTCCACCAGCTACTGCACCGAGGCCCAGCACATCTGAGATACAACCTGGTAGCACCCCTTCTGTTGTCCCTGAACTACCTGTCCCTTCAGCTAGTTCTGCCCTGCCAGATAGCCCAGTGGTTCCCTCCAGGAGCATTTACAGAGGTGGTGATTTTATCACCCATGATGAACTGGCAGAGTTGCTGCATAGGATTGTGCACCACACAGTTGCTCCTTGCCTATGGCAGATGGAGACACTGCTCTCCATCATTATGCTGAATAAAACAAGGGGACACAGATGTCAGACACTGCAGGCAGTGGTGCAGTGAGGTGACATTGATGACAGTCTAGTGGATGATGACAATATTCTCACTATCACCCAGCTTGAAGTTCATGGGTTTGCTATATCCTCACCATCACCCAAACATGGTGTTCAACCACCTCTTGTGTCCTTCACCATCCCTGCATCTTGTCTTGTATGTCCTGTCTGTCTGTGATTGCCCCTAAGCTACGCACCCTACCTGATCCAGACATGCCTATGTCCTTTCCCCAACATTACTCTCTCTCTCTCAAAAAAAAAAATTAAAAGAGGCACATGTCCCAAAAAAAGGTCATCCCATACGTAGCTCTACATTTTACACACATGTTATCATGACACACTTAATTCAGTCCCATTAGTTATACAACATGATTGTGTTGTGGTCACCCCTCTCTCTGGGATTGATATTGCAAATTCAGTTAATATGCTGCACATCTGAACATTTTTTATGATTGAAGAAATGGATAGCTATCATAGGTGCCGGAAGCTGTTGAAGACTGTGGGGGGGGGGGGGGCAGAGGGTGAGAGGGGTACTTAATGATCTAAAAAGGACAATTTTTTATAACTATTTAGTACCGCAACATAAGTTCACTTGGAGGATATTTTAAGCTTAGCCAATTCCCTTTTGAAGCTTGAATTAACATGTTCTGATTGGTCTTACCTATTCCATGGCTGATAATTGTATATTAGCCCTAGTGAGAATAACTGCAATCATACCATAGATAATTTGAGGGGACCCATGTAAGGAATGCAGTATTTAGGAACTGCCTCTATCCGTTAGTGGCATGAGTGGCAATCCTGGAGTACATTTTCTATTACACATCCTAAGAGCCAAGTTGCATTTGAATATGGATGGATGAGCTTTGTTTTATTTTTATGGATGGTCTGTTCTGGAACAGTGGTAGCCTCTGTGATATATATCCATCTGTCCACAACATTCAGTTTAGATACCCGGACTGAGTATTTCTAATGTCATTTGACTTGCTGATGTTCAGTGGGTCCATCTGTAATAGGTCAGAGTATGCCTTGTATGCTAGACATGTCACCTCTACACATGCTGTAGGATACTGAGTATGGTAATAAATCTTTGAGGTGGTCCGTGCAAGACCTATTGTTTAGGTCTTGTATCCTTTTAGTAAGGTATCTCTGAAGGTATTCCAATTGTTGCATGGGGCTGGATAGATACATGCCAAAGTGGGCATTATACAAAATGATTGACCTAATGAGAGCTTTGTAAAGGGGGACAACATCTGTAGATCTAGTCACAATCAGTTTGTTTATAAGCAGTGCAATATAGAAAGGCTTCCTTATGACTCTCGGCACACGTTGGTCAGAAGTTAGGTCACTGTACACACAAGTTCCCAAATGCCAAACATTTGGGTCAGTTCTCAGAGGGCATTGTCATGATTTTGACACAAGTTATTATTTGGAACAAACCTTCTTGCATGATAGTTAAGTCATTTGGGAATTCAATAACTGCTACTAGATTGCAGTCATCTCAGACATAGCCAGCCAAAGCCCTTTGGTATTTCCTTTTAAGTTTAAGATGTATATGCTAAACAGAAAAAAGTCTCAGCACCGAACCCTGGGGGACTCCATCGGTGACTGGTCTATTACCCTATTTTGATTTCCTGCATCCTGTGAGCAAGTTGGCAATCCAGCTAGTGATGCAAGTGCTTGCTCCTACATTATTCATCTTTTGTACTACAACTGAGTAGGGGACTGTCAAAAGGCTTGTTTAGGTCATGGTAATGTGGTGTGAACTGTTTTACCTTCATCCATTGCTTTGGTAACAAGAGTAAAGCTTAAAATTTGCCCATGATTTTGAGCCTTTCACACTTTCCACTGGACTGTTTTCAAACATTTTCTGGGCCTTGCATACATGTATGCATTCTTTGATTCACCTTCCCAATTGCATTAAATTATATTCCTTGTATAATACAGCATCAGTTGTTAGAATGTGTTTTAATTTTGTAGTTTTGAACAGTATTCTAGTAAGCAATGAAACAAAATGTATGAACCAGTAATGACAAAACTAAAAATTATCCATTTCAGAAAATTTCAACCATAAAAGGCCACTCAAACATCTGTCATTACAATCCACCAATATCAGTAAATATGCAAAATGTCTGCAGAAGTAAGTCATCTAAATAATTCAACATTAAAGGGATCTCTAACTAATGAAGAGGTTGCTGCTAGGAAACAACTTTATATTTAATTGTTTCACCTACAAATAAAGTGGCTGCTGCCCTTGAAGAATAAATTGCCTATGTTACATTACAAATGATAACCAAGTAATATTGCAATAGGGAATGGATGGCAAACTGATAACAGGTTCATAGTTACTAGGTAACCTCCAAAGGAGGACATTCACAGGACTGTAGCATTCACTCCCTTTAAAGTATAACAGTACAGTATCAGTGATCCATCGGCATACTGTGGGAGTAGAACCCACAGCCTTCTGCATCAAAAGAAAGGCTACTACCTGTTGTGCTACTAACAATGCAAAGAGACTTGCAATAAGCAGTACTAAACTTCTCTTCCCCTGAAGCACTCAGCTCCTTGTAAAATTTTTGAAAGTCCAACAAAGCAAATTTTCCTCAGAGCTCTAGAGAGAAATACTCCAGATAAATGTCTTTGTAATGTGGGAGGAAACCCATACAGACTCTGCACAGAAGGCATCCCAGCCAAGAATTGAGCCAGAGAACATCTTGCTGTGAGGCAACAATACTACCACTGCACCATTCACTTGATACAACTAACTCATGCAATTTCATAGCAGAAGAAATCTGTAAAAAGGCAAAATTTATTTGGGTGGGGACAAAGGCCCAAAACCAGGGACACAATTTTAAATATTGCTTGTATAATCTTAGAAAGTTGCTAAAATAGTGTTTTGTGTTACCATGTGTTTCCAAAAAGATAGGAAGACTGCAACGTAAAGGGCTATCATCATTTAGTGAATTCTGTTCTCACTGATTTGCCAGAAAACCACAAATTTTAAGAGGAACAGACCAGACATATGAACCAAATATTCTGAGTTGAGAGCTATGGACTCAACTCCCTGAATCAGAAGTAGTGTGGGCAGATAATGCAGGTTGTTGTACCTAAGGTACAGGGTTGGAGCATGGGTAATTCTAACCACCGCACACACACACACACACACACACACACACACACACACACACACACACACACACACACACACACACACACACACACACATACACATACACACAAACACACACACAGACACACACACACACACGTCTGACCAATGTGTGTGGATGCTGATGGGACCATCACACAGGAATGGTTATCTGTTCTGATCAATGTGTGTGAAAAACCTCAACCATCTTAAAATGCCCTACAATGATGGACAGTCACTAACATTCAGAGTATCAAGTTACTAAGTATACAAAACCACAAACTCGAAAGCAAACAGTTCACTGCTAGAGGGGCATCCATCCATCTAAACCTGTAAAGACTGGGACCTGGGATTAGCCCTGGCTTCTGAAGGCTTGGCAAGGGAGTTATAATCAAACCTTCAACCCATAGCTCTTCTAAACAGACATGCAGAGGATGGGGTACTCTAATATTTTGATCACAGGGACCTGGCTCCTAGAGGGGAATGGGAAGAATACAATGTTTCTTGCTTGCAATCACAAGTTGTTGGAAATCTAACATCAACAGTGACCAAGAAGTGACACAGTCTAATTAAGAATAGTTAGCAGTGTGAGATTTTTGCTCTTCCTTTTTAGTTTTAAATTAAAACTACAATTAATGGTAAAGCAAAAGAAAATGACTTGAAGAAAACCATCATACAGAATCCATACAGGACCACTGCAAGGCTAAATACTTTAGTTTGTTACAGAAATGCGGTAAGCAATATAAAACACTGAAATCACACAGCAAAATGCAAGGCTTTCAAACAAATGACTTTCATCACATTTTCTAATTGATTTATCTAATGAAAAGATGTGTTTGCCTGACAGCAAACTTTTTCCCACCTACAGTATTAGTCTGCAGACTCATGCAACCATTTTCCATATGTTTAAGAATATGAAGTTATATATTTGAGGAAACTCACTATCAGATTAATTCAGGCTTATATTTAAGATTGATTTTCTATAACAATTTTCATTTTAAAGATGAAAGGTCTTAAATTTATGATGAAACGTATGTCAGTAGGTCTAAATAAATATATATGTAATGCTTGGTAAGAAAAGTATCATTGGAGGATTTTAATTACTTTTTCTTTTAAGTGAAGGGGTACCAAAAATTTAATGGAAAAAGCTGACAAGGGAAATTTCAAAACTGGAAGCAAAGTTTTTCTATGCTAACAATAAGGAACTATTCCAAATGACTACTTTCAGTTGAAATGCTAATTGGGTCAGACAGGTTCAATATCCAAGTCCATACAGTGGCTTGAATTCCTCAATAAAAAAAAAAGAAATAGCATTACAATACATTGACTGAACACATATATTTCATGATCAGGAACACCAAGTTTCTCAGTGAAATATCTGTTGTCAGGAAAATTAAAGGAATGTAAGGGAAACTTTTGTGTGTGTGTGTGTGTGTGTGTGTGTGTGTGTGTGTGTGTGTGTGTGTGTGTGTGTGTGTGTGTGTGTATGTGTGTGCGTGTGCTGTTTATGTTAGGTAGAGGCAGCTTCGTTGTTTATGTTAGGCAGAGGCAGCTCCAGTGTGTGTGTGTATGTGTGTGTGTGAGTGTGTGTGTGTGTGTGTGTGTGTGTGTGTGTGTGTGTGTGTGTGTGTGTGTGTGTGTGTGTGTGTGTGTGTGTGTGTATGTTAGGCAGAGGCAGCTCCATTGTTTATGTTAGGCATCGGCTGCCTCTGCCTAACATAAACAACATGGCTGCCGATGCCTAACATAAACAATGGAGCTACCTCTGCCTAACATACACACATACACACACACACACACACACACACACACACACACACACACACATACACACACACACACAAACATACACACACACACACCGGAGCTGCCCCTGCCTAACATAAACAACGAAGCTGCCTCTACCTAACATAAACAACACATGCACACACACACACACACACACACACACACACACACACACACACACACACACACACACACACACACACACACACACACACACACACACACACACACATACACACCCCGGAGATGCCTCTGCCTAACATAAGCAAAGGAGCTGCCTCTGTCTAACATAAACAGCACACACACACACACACACACACACACACACACACACACACACACACACACACACACACACACACACACACACACACACCAGAGCTGCTTCTGCCTAACATAAACAATGGAGCTGCCTCTGCCTAACATAAATAATGGAGCTGCCTCTGCCTAACATAAACAATGGAGCTTTGCCTTCATAACACACACTTCATAAATGGAGCTTTGCCTTTATAACATAAACGGAGCAGTGCTTACCATCGGTGACTCTGGCATCAGCAGCTAGCAGCAATGATGTTGAACCTGTGCACTTTTGTGTTTAAAATTTGCTTGTGCTATCCATTGGGTCCTAAAACATTACAGGTCTTGCAGCTGTAAAAGTGGGGGGGGGGTGCTGCTCCCTCCCCCTCGCTCTATGGTTCCGGCGCCTGTGATAGGTATGGTTCTTTCTTGCATCCCTCCTACATATTCTTACCCTCCTTTCACTTTGTTCTTTTCCCTGCTTGCTCCCCATTTTACCACTTTCCTGTCTTTCCCATTTCTTTTCTTTAAAGCATCATTGCACTATGGTATGCATCTTGTACTTCTTCTTCTTTTGGCTTTTCCTGGTTAGGGGTTTCCACAGTAGATCACCTGTCAGCTCATGATTGGCAGTGGAGTTTTATGGTGTTGAGTTGCCAGCCCAGCACCCAACCTTCCACAGAAGACACACGCATGCATGCACTCACACCTAGGACCAATTTAGAGTGCCCAATCCACCTTACAGCATGTCTTTGGGATGTGGGAGGAAACTGGAGCACCTGGAGGAAACCCACGCGACTACAGGAAGGACATGCAGACTCCATACAGAAGGCACCCAAGCTGAGGGATGGTATGCATCTCGTACTAATGTGCAGCTATGGCAAAAAGTAGTTATAAGTGTTATATAAAGCTGCAATGGAAACCAGAACCATCTAACCTAAAAATGTACATATTACTCCACTGAGTGCATTAACACATGCTGCCAGAGAGTCAGTTAATTAGCAGGTATATTTTAGAGATGTCATGCCAACTATCACACTTTAGAATTTGGATTTACCTGTAAATGTATTTGAAACTGTTGCATACACCTTGATTTGATCCCAGTACCATCTGAACATGAAAATAAATGGGTCAATGCATTAACAGATGGTGCTCCAGACTCAGCTGAGTAGCAGGTGTATTTTAGAGAAAGACTAGCAAATAGAAAACTTAACTACTTTTGGATACAGCTACTACTTAACTGACTCTCTGGCTGCAGGTATTAATTCACTTAATGCAGTGATGCATTCCTTTTTTGGGGCTAGGTGGCACTGGTCCTGAATACAGCTGTAGCTAATACATTGAATTACTTTTATATTAGCATTGCACTAATGCTTTATAAAACTAAATGGGTATCGCACACTAATGCTTTATAAACATTACTGGGGATCATACAATGATGCTTCATACAAAATTAACGGGGAAGATATCACACTGGTGATATATGGAGCAAGCACGGGTGAGTACAAAGGGAAACCTTGTTAAACTGTGACAGCTACTATTGATTGTATAAAATACATCTACTACTAAACTGACTCTGTGGCAGGACATGTTAATGCATTGTTGTTGGAGGCAGATGCTGCTGGGTTTGAATACAGGTGTAAGTAGTAATTTTACAAGTGTGTGGGATACTTTTAAATACATTTACTTATATTGCTGCCATTCACTGTTGTTTTGTGTTGGTATGCAATGCGGAATATCACACAAATATGCTTTAAAGAAAAGAAATGGGGAAGACAGGAAAGTGGTGAAATGGGGAGCAAGCAGGGGGATGAGCAAAGTGAAAGAAAGGCAAGAATGTGCAGGATGGATGTAGGAAAGAACCATAGCTATTAAGTTCTTCAACAGTAAGCCATGATCATATATGCAGAATATTAGCTGAATTTGGACTGTCACCACCAGAGTGAGGAGTGACCAAAACAAAACCAATTATACTGAATCAAGGGGGACAAGTGCCTTTTTTTCTTGCAGAGAGAGAGAGAGAGAGAGAGAGATGTTGGGAAGGGATGTAAGTATGTCTGGGTCAAGTAAGTTGGGTAGATGAGGAAGAAATGTCAGACAGACAGGACATACAAGACAAGACACAGGGACAGTGAAGGATACAAGAAGTGGGTGAACCCCATATTTGTGTATAGTGTTTGGAAATTGAGGTCCCATGCACATCAAGCTGTGTGACAGTGAGAATCGAGTCCTCACCCACTAGATTGTCATGACTGTCACCTATTTGCATCAGTGGCTGCAGTGCCCAGCGTCTGAATCTCCTTCAGGTTTTGGACCAGGATGGAGAGCAGGCACTCCATCCACTGTAGGCATGCACCCACAGTGCGGTGCACAATCCTACATACCATCCCTGGCATTTCTTATCAGGTGATAGAGTTACCACCTCCACCATTGCTCCTGGAGTGAGCCACAGGCCTATCCTGGCTTACTACTGAAATCCCGAAACAGATGCTGTTGAGTGACCACATCATAGAAAAAAATACTGAAAATAAAAACATCAGATAGGCAAAATAATGAAAATGGTAATGTTGACCCATCCCATTCAACAAAGTCGACATTACCCAGCATACCTTGGTTTCTAGTCACTCTCAAGTAATGTTCTGCAGGGGACAAACCTCCCTACACACCCTTCTAACTATATATACAAACTCTGAGATCACACTACAGTGAGGAAATGGGCACATTTCCCATTCTCCACTGAACCACAATCTCTAGATAAAATGTCGACCTCACAACATTGAATGCATACTAGCATTCTCTGTTCTGGAGCCAACCATTTTCAGTTCAACCTTCTGTGACAAAGAAATTAGCCTTTCGACCATTTCCAGTTTGTGTGAATGCCATCTGACATTTCAATAGTAAACCCCCTATCCTCTGTGCAGAACTACCTGAGGGGCTAGGTAATGCAGGTGCAGCAGAGGGGATGCTGCCAGATCATGCACCATACATGCTGGACAGCATTGCTGTAGCTAGTGGAGTGGGGGCAGGAGGATCAAATGGGACAGGCCTACCCCGCTGTGCTGTGGGGAAAAAAAAAAACAACCAAAATAAAATAGAAGATTAGGGTTGGGGTGACAGAAGAAAAAGGGAAAACATTAGTGACTTTATATGTGACATATTTGACTCTATTCTGTTACCTTTACTTTTAATACTACAAACTAGTAACAGATGTTTTTATTACTTTTAAGACTACCCAGTTCATAACAGATGCTCACTATATTACAGATTGCGACCAGCAATCCTTGATGTGTGCATATATTGCACATATGTGTGCTCCAGTTACACTGATTATAGTTTACAGAAGGCCATTTGTACCACGGGTATAAAGGTCTGAAGTTACATTGCAATAATGATGAAAACCTAACAGTATTGTATATATGGGAAGCGTGCTTTTTGAACCCACAACTGCTAACTACTCTCTAATACTGTACTGTTAACTTATCCTACAGACTACTGCATGCATACTTTCCTTCTACAGTTTACAGTTCAGGTATGCATACTCAGTTTGATACAATTGTTTTAAATACCAACTAAGCCTTCCTTAACTTTTAATGCTACAGTAACAGTACTGTTCTGATGCATACATACCAGATGCTACTCACATCCATGCCAATTGTGTGGCATTGGATCTCACATTATATGCTCACTCCATGACAGCTGTGGAAAAAACAGAACAGAAGAGAGCAGAATAGCATTATTTATACCAGTCTTGACTATATTCAGCTTTTATATCTTACAATTAATCACTGTAATTGATACTTACACATTTGTGGGGTGTTCCCTGTACTACATTCCCCAGTGTAATAGTCAAGGGTATCCTGCTTCCTCCTGCAGAGGTCATCAAAATGATGGTGGCATTGCTCACCAGTGTGGGTGATACCTGGACTGGTCACTGTCCTGGCAATGCTATTTAGAGCCTGAAGAGTCCAGCTGCAGCAACCAGGGCCTATGCTCCTTAACTAGGAGTCCAGTAAAGACTTAGGACTCCTGAACACCCCTCCTTTGCACATAGAAGCACATTCCCTCACCAGAAATACCAGACATGACTACCATAAATCAAGCCCATTGTAGAATGAGCATTTCCCGTGAATTGCATTTTGTATCCTGATGTTTTCCCACCAATTGCACATATCACACTCGCTGAGACTGCTCAGTTTTTGGTTTTGCAACATTTGAAAAGGTTGCGCATATCACTTACCATCATGCTAACATGGTAGTTGAGGGTGCGGAATGCCAGGCAATATGTTTCCATGATAGTAAGCAATACATGAAGGTGGCAAGCAATGCAATTTCAAAGTTATTTGATATACAGGCAGTTGTGTAATTGTGTTAGTCAAATGAGATGACCATGGCAGTCCAGATAGCAGAAATATACCTGCATGAACATAGTAAGCAGTATACCCACAGTCATAATTTTGATAATAAATGGAAAATACATAGATAAATAAATAAGTAACTTATGCAATATTATTGCCTCATTCCTCACACATATAAATATTAATGTCAGATGCACTATGTCAAGTGTTATAAATGAGAGTGACATTAATGTGAAGTGAAACAACATTAAAAGTCTATGGAATATACTGTATTTAAACCCTGGGCCATGTGCACGGTAGTCCTACGCTTACAGCTGTTCCCACAAGAAGGTTACAGAAATAGCTGTGTATGTTGCACTTAATTGCTATAATCTGCAATGTCACAATAGGAAAACAGAGTTTGCACACCATGTACTAGAACTCAGGACTATCTGAACTCTTTACCTACACTTAAAACCTTGTGTCACATGAGAACTTACATGACATTCCCTATTTTAGTATTCATTCTAAATTTCTTATTGTTAATCGCAGAAAAAACATCACTTACTGTGTTTGCATAATGGCCAGTAGCATTAGTTGATGCATCTGGTTTATGTTTGTGGCTGTCTGGGTCCTGTAACCTGGGTAGTCCATTCATCCAGTTTGTGCACTGTTGCGCTTCACGCAGACTAGATGAGCATGGACAAATATGTGCATCGAGCAAACACTGGCCCAAAGAAAAAAAAAGGGAGAAATACTTAAAATGAGGAAAAACAATCTATGGCACTGCCTCAAACAAATTTTATTGAAGAAAACTCAAGTAAGGGAAAAGCTATTGTTGTGCTGTCACACAATCTGCTTTTGTGGCCAGCAACCTTACATAGAAATGCTATCCACATCATACCTCTCAACTGTCCAGATTTTTGCAGAACATCCAGATTTTTGCCTCATATTTTTGACCTATTCCTTGTATAATTTGTGGTTTTTGGGAAGATCACTGAAGTTTGAAGTCAATAAATAATGACATGCATTTGAGTGTCATACTTCATATCCTTCAGAAAATGCATGCTAATACAAATCCTATTATTCTAGCTACGTTCTAAGTTTATAAGAACAAATATTTAAAATCTGTCCCTATTTTTGCCCCCCCCCCAATATTTTAGTTTTTGTCTTGATTTCTTGCACTAAAAGATTGAAAGGTGTGATTTACATTCATGTAAGAGGTCTCATGGGCAGCAACACTGGTGTGAGCCGCAAAACGTTGCTTACACACATAATGCCTCATTAAAATGCATGGCATGATGTCGCACGATGAGCAACACTGCGTACCCGAAAACACTCCATGTAGGCTCTGTGTGAAACCTACACAGAGTTTGTTGAATCTTGGGGATAGTTCTACCTGCTCAGCCTTTTCAAATGGTTCCCTGGACTTCTTCCCACCTCTCAGTTCTTCACTTAATTTTGGTTAGTCCTATCCTCTGTTCCCTAAGCTTTGGCTTAAACAAATACACAGGGGAGAACTCAGTTCAGAGCAGACCTTGCAGTACCTCATTAGTCACATTTCTAATTCCAGACTTGTACCTCTTAACACAGCCATTGGTTTCTTATGTTTTAACTGAGTAATTATTTCTCTATACTGTACCTTGGCCAGTATATAATCTTCGCAAACACATGGCTGCCATTCCATATTTCTTCCCATCCTTTATGCTCTTCTTTTTTCTTGTACAGTAAGTCTGATCGAAGGTTGTTGAATAATATTTTTACATGTTCTCTTATGCCTAGAGGGTGTTGATGTATTTAGTCATTCTCCACGCCCACTACTTCCTTTATGCTCTTCTACATTTTACCACAGATGTTACCTTGCATGGTCATTTCTATGTACTATCTTTTACTATATTATTTAGTTTGGCTGACATCACCCACCCCTTCCTTCTGTATTCTTAAACCCATTTCCTTAAGAATATATTGCACTGTACCCCAGTCCTTATTCCCTAATTGCTGATATTATACCTCTTCAACATTACTGAGCACTGTATCAACATTCCTATTAAGTAACTCACCACCTGCAATAATCCCATATCCCTGTTTCACCTATTTTCCCTTTCAAATGATTGTGTGTTGATGTTCCATTTTGTTGCCACATATATATAGAAAATAAAGCAAATTCTGTCTGTTTCTGGAGTCAGGTTTCTTGCTTGTGGCATGACAGGTCTAATCCTAATGCATTATGTATTAGTACAAATGCTGTGAAGACAGGAAGAGCTTTAAGCACGAAGCATTATCTGAAAAGAACATGTATTGAAAACAAACATTTTGCTAGCAATAATGTTGATATATTGTATAAATGCATATGGTATTCTTTAAGAATTTTGATTATATTTATATTTTAATTTTGAAACAGTTCGTATATCAATCCTCAAATAATTCTAAATGCATTTTCATCTCATAACTGCAGATCACAGCACATAAAGAACAACAGACAGTCTCTACCTTAAGCAAATAAAGAATTTCACCCCGATCCCCTCCAATGTCAGCTATGTGAGGTTTCTAGCATGATGTGCTATGGCAGAGAAATATTTTATAATTATTATTCTCTTTTTCATTTTAACTATAAATATGATTGTAGCTGCACAAGACATTTTTTCATATATCAAAATATATGAATATTTTATCTTGACTTTTAACCAATCAGTACTGTAAAGTCAGCATACGGTGCTATAAATAACCTTTGCAATGTAGGGAAGTTGTCAGTAATATAATGACATACTTAATATAATGACATACTTTTTAGATCTTACACATTATTTATCCTCTCTTTTCTCATGTTTTTTAATTAATGTTCCATCAGAAGTTATCTGTTTCTTACGCATATCAAACTGTTTACTTTAGAACTCAACGATGAATCTATCTCCCTAGGAAAAAAAAAAAAAACATTAAAACATGACATTTAGATCAATTGTCTGGAAAACAACTCTTCTCCACTGGAAAAGACATTTCAAGAGCTGTGTTATATATCTCCATGTGAGGCCAGAATTCATAGAGTCTTAATTTGCTCAGTCACAGTTAGAGTCCAATATGAGTGCCAGTAGGACTGCATCGAAGACAAATAACTTTGCGTTTTATGATTTACATTAGCCTGTTTTGTTTTGCACTTTGATGAGTCGTTTGAGCTTAGAAAATCCCTACTGGAGCAAGAAATAAGTTTTGGAATATCTCAAATTTAGAAGCAGCTATGTATTATTGGTAGCATAAAATTCTGGCCAGATATCTGTGCTTTCCCTACATGAATTCTTGCTTAATCTTTGGCATGCCTGCGAATATTTATTTGAAGCAAGCTGACATTTATCTATAAAGAATGAATGCACATATATTACCTTTTCTTGTTTGTTTTACACAGTTAATCAAATATTGTATTTTGCTGTGTGTTACTGCTTAAGGACTCAAGGCTGCAGGCTTTCATATTCAAATGAAAGCTTTGGATAGGAGTAAAACATGTAATAAAATTCCAAAAGAAATTACTGTTCACTCAACTCTGACATGTAGCTGCTCTGAAGGAAAAGTCACAGCACTTATTCAATGTGGTTTTCTAAATTGAGAAATGTACATTTAAACCAGAAATGCAATTTCCTGCCTTTAAAGTGATCAGAGCAGTAAATATCAGGAGATCTTTACATTCTGCCACTGACCCTGCAAATGTATGTGATAAGTTTTATTTAGGTTCAAAGCTGACCAGCACACTTTCCTCTTTCAAAAATGTAGGATGAGTGAACTCTGTACATACATTCAGAGAAAGATGGTCATATAGTCTGCATTGTATTTCTTATTTTGCACATATTAGACATACCCAAGGAGGCCCACTACTTATTTCTAATATCATGCTGGAATTGTTCCCTTTGACATTTTACATAGTTTGCATTTTCATATTTTTCCTTTACAATGCTTAATATAATTGTATAAGAAGTAAATATAGTATATTGACATGTTTTAATTTTTGAACTCTTGCTTTGTGTGCATCTTGAAATAATATTAATAATACATAACCTGGATTAGATCCTGCAAAAGGCAAGACATATTCAACTAAACCAAGAAAAATGTCATGACTCATAGCCTGCGCGTCACTGTCATAGCATACCAGTCCTATTTCCTTGTATGCTTTGGACCCAGGTCATGACTGAAAACTGTCCCTGAACCAGTTCAGTTCTACAAAGTCCAGTTAATAAACATAAAAATAAACATATAAAAAAGTAGAATGGTTAGGGATGTCTGGTACTTGAGTACAGAGAATTGCTGGCTTGTGGCTTAAGTCTGGCAGGCTAGTTAATGAATATTCAATAAGAAGATTTTAGTGAGAGTGCTGCTTACGGTAGGTAAGAAATAAAGATTATACCACATGATAAAATATATTTTTTAATGCAAAATAGTGAATTTTAATTTGGGGTGCAACCGTTTCTAGAGGTTAATATAGTACCTAAAGGTTCATTGGAAGAGATTATATATGACAGACATATGGAATTTTAGGAGTCTGCCAGTGTTGCAAGTACAAATATGAACTGTGGTCATGACCACTGGCATTAGATGCGATGGCAATTGATGAACTGATAGTAACAGGATTCTTCCACAATTTTAGGACCAAGTATTATGCTTTAGTATGAATTATAGATAGAAGGGAAGTGGAGACATGACAGCTTTATTAATGTGAATCATTTTTATCTAAATCTGGTTTGAAGAGGAAGGGAGAGCTACTGCTGTGTGATTTTAAGTGAACACTACTTTGGACAGGGAGTTGTGCGTTTTTGATGTTTCTTCAGATTTCTACTGTGAGACTATAACAGACGTTTACTGAAGGGTGAAATATGGGCAAGAAAAGAGTAATTTATATTAGTGTATAGGTTCATACCAGGCCTAGCTGTGCAACCCAACCCAGTTTTGTCCTAAAGTTTCTTGGACACTTATATGATGGGGTATGTTTGGAAGGAGGTAGCTAAGTATTATGTCTGAGTGTGTGTGTGTGTGTGTGTGTGTGTGTGTGTGTGTGTGTGTGTGTGTGTGTGTGTGTGTGTGTGTGTGTATGTGTGTGTGTCCATCAGAGACATGAGGCACAGGGCAGGGGGTAAATTTGCCATTTCCCATACAATAACTAAAGTTTCCTTTGAACGGGGTTAGGGATGAATTCTGCTTCACTTAGATGGGAGCTTATTCCATAGATGAGGGATCCTTTGAGACACATATCTGTCCCTTCTGCAGGTTCTATTTATGTTGCAGACAAACTTCAGGTCCTTTGATCGAGTGTTTCTGATATTGTTTGTCTTGGGGATGTGCAATAGATCCATCAGAGCTGGATTTGAGGAAGCCTTATATGCTAGGCATAGATCACTACATCTCAGGAACCTGTAGAAGACTGAGTACAGTGACAAGACCATAAGGTGATCTATGTAGGACAGGGTATTCATACCCTGGATTCTTATAGTGAGGACATTTTGTGGGTGTTCCAACTGTTGCAAGTACCTGACTAGATACATGCCAAAGTGGGAATTGTACTTAATGATGGGTCTGATAAGGACTGAGTAGAGCAATGCTATTAATGCTTTGACTTGGATGCCATACCCTTACTTATGAGTTGGGTGACATAGAATGACTTTCTTACTATTTTGGCTACATGTTGGTTGAATACCAGATTACTGTCTACATATGTTCCCAGAGCCCTAACTATCAAGTCAATTCTTAGGAATGTTTTATCGATGAAGTAATTATCTTTGGTGGATGCTTTCCCAAAGGGCAATATAATGCAGTTCTTTAGACTGAGTTTTAATTTGTGGCTTTCTCAACAGTCATTTCTTTGTGTTGTAGAATGTTGTAGAATGTTGATGTCATAGATAGTTCTCACTCTACAGTCATCTGTGCACTTAGTGAGTCAGAGGCTTGTGACTTTAACCTTGACTTCCCAGAAGTAGATGCCAAACAGGACAGGGCTCAATGCAGAACCCTGGGGTACTACTCAACTGGAGATTGGTGTCTTGTTGGAGGTAGTCTCATAGATCCTGACTTCTTGGGTCATATCTGTGAACCAGCCTGCAATCTAGTGAATTATGTAAGAATTTATGCCTAGTTCTGAGAGTTTATCAATGATACCTGAGTGGGTTATTGAACTGAATGCCTTGGCTTGGTCAGGGTAGGCTGTATGCACCATTTCCCCTTATCCATTGCCATAGTAACCCTCTCAAAGAAGACTACCAGGTTAAGCAGGCAAGATCTTTCTTTAACAAAGCCAAACTGGGATTGGTCCAGAAGCTGTAGGTTACCAGTGTCCCTGCTGAACATTTCCATGATAATTTGTTTCATGGCTTTGAATATTAGACTTGCCAGACTGATGGGTCTGTAGTTCCCAGGGTCAGTTGTTGTTCCACCCTTATGAAGAGGGATGACACTGCAGCTCTCCAGTCATCTGGCACACAACCTATTTTAAGGCTGCAGTTGAACAGTGCCTTAAGTAGTCCTACTAGGTCATGTTTTAGCCCACCTAAGAGGCAAACACGGATATTGTCAGGGCCCACTGAAGCAGTGTTTTTGACCTAAGCAAGCTCCTGCATGACCTCTTCCCTGTTGATAGTGGGAGGATATGCTAGAAGGGATTTCACAGGGAAATAGTGAGGGGGTGTGGTGATCAAGTGAGGGCTAAATTTACATGGCCAGTAGATTTGTTATGCCACCCTGGTCAGTGAAGGCTTTGCCATTTGCCCAGTAGTTTGGTCAATCAAGAAGTGACTTTATTGTGGAGAATTATTTGAATTGTGCTTGAGGTTCTGTGTTGTTTGTTAAAACTAAAATATCTGGAAGGTACACGTGAGATGACGCTACTGTCAAAAGAATATTGTCAGTAAGGTGTTTTTTTTCATTCAAGGGAGAGTGCTAGAGATTAGTTAAATGACAGATGTGGGTAGTAACTCAAAAGCTGTGGAATTTAGTGATACAATGAATGGCATATTGGCATGACTTAGGGATGCATCTTGTTTTAGTTGACTACATTGTTTTAAGGTCAGACTTTGAGACAATCCTTGCTAAGCTGGAATCTGCAACTTTTATAATACATTAAACCAACCACAGAACTAGTAAAGGGATTATGCACTTAAAATGGCATCGATATCAGCATTTTGAATGCTGAAAACACCAAAGACAAATTCATCGAACTGAAATTTTTGAAATCTCAGAACAGTGAATGCTCGGAACAACAATTTTATTCCCAGGGAAAGAAATCAGTGTTCCGTGAAAAAAAAAAAAAACCTAAAATTTAAATACTTCAAACACTGACAGAAGTGGTGGGCTTCGTCCCCCACACCCCCCTACTTAAATATACCAACTCCAAGACCGCACCACAGTGAAGGAAATAGCAAACTCCGAAAACAGCCCACTGACTTCTTTCCCTAGGGAAAGAAATTGATGTTCCGTCAGTTCACTCTTCTGAGATTTCGAACATTTCAGTTTGATGAAATTGACTTCGGCATTTTCAGCATTCAAAATGCTGATAGGAACCCCTTAAAGTGAGCTATTAAGTTCTTTAAAAATTAACTGTACCATACCATTTCACAATGCATTAATTTTATACTAAAATGTTAAACTTCTTTGCAGGACATGTGATGTATGAACACAGATGAGAATTAAGGGATCAATTCCAATTGATTATTGATAGTTTGTTGAAGGTGGACACTATCTGCCAAAGATTACTATGACCAAGTCTTTTGGATTAAGCACTTGGGCTTCAGACCAGTTGTTTTACATTAGGAAGGTTTGTGGCAAGCACTGTGGTGGCAGGACAGGTAGCTTTCATCCTTCTAAGTTGGGAACTGCTGATTGAGAGCCCAGTGTCCAAGTGTATTAGTTCTGGTTTAGGCACTTGGGCTTCAGGCCAGTTATTTTACATTAAGAAGGTTCGTGGTCTGCACTCTTGTGGGAGAAGAGGCTGGACTCTGCCCTTCTGAGCTGGGAATTTCTGGTTAAAGGTTTATAGTGCCTGAATATTTGAACTGTATCTTACTGAAATTGGTACACCTTGTTTGCTCTAGCATAGACTAGATCCAGGCCTGCTGAATCTAGCTTTGTTTATATGCTTGTTGTTTGTTTGCTTGTTATTTCCCTGGAAGCTAATTCCACCTAATACGCAACTTCTCAGCGCTTCTGTGGATCACTAGTGATATCTGCATTGCTTACTGTACTTATTTCCTTGTTTCACTTGAAAGAAAGTTACTGTTTGTCGTTTTTGCATTTAGTTACTTGTAACACATTGCACTCAAGTTACCTGGCACTTGCTCACTAAAGCAATTATATAAGTCAGCACTAAAAATTAAAAGCACTACACCCTCACTCCCCACTGGCCCTTGTTTTCAATTAAGGATTTCCCAATATTATTCTAGCATGTCCAAAGGTCAGTTGTCAATCTCCTCTCCGGTCCAGCTGGTGAATCTGGGAATCTTGAGGCAATGTTATAACTGCCTCATGTACACAGACAACCCTCTCCTCCTCCCACATAACACAATTACTTGCAAGAGATGCAGCTATTTAGCCAAACTGGAGGCTGAGCTCTCTCAACTCAGGACTGGCAAGACCAGACAGGAGGAGAAGGCAACTACACACACCACAAAACCAGCCTCACATAATGCTACCACTCCACTGAATCAAACACATAAACACACAAAGACATACTCGGAGGCTCTGAGTAAAAATTTACCTAAACAGCAGAGGCCTCCAAAGCAGACACCCAAACAACTGCTACCTCAAGACACCCCACAAGCAACACATAAACCACAAAAGCAATGTGCAAAGCAGTCACAGCCCTTAAGGCCAAATACAACACCAAACATACTTGTCATAGGTGACTACATAGTCAGACACACTGACATCCCACTCACCAGGCTGAACAAGGAGAGGGTCACAGTAAGCTGCCTATCGGGCGCTAGAATCCGCCACATAACACAAGCACTCGGGTCACTCCACGGCAAGTACAAATATGACACAGTCATTGCCCATGCTGGTGTGAACGACCTGAGACGTACCTCCCTGGACTACATGAAAAGAGACATAGAGGAGCTCTCTGATTATGTAGCCCAGGCAGGTATGACCCTGACCCTGAGCAGTATCCTTCCTTCACCAAGAATGATGCCACAATATAGAGACAAGATGATCAGCTTTAACAATTGGCTTAATGTCTGGTGTCATTCAAAGGGGATCCAGTGTCTGTCTGCCTGGGATGACATGCTTGACAAGCCACGCTGCTTCACAAGGGACGGCTTGCACCTGTCACCCCTGGGATTCGGGATAATGGCTAAGGCTCTTGCCACCCCCATAGTGCCTTTTTAGGCAAGGCTCAAATTCTAAACCTACCACCCTAGAAAACATAAATGGGAAGAAACTGAGGGTAATGCTGCTCAATGCCAGAAGTCTAAATCTCAAAATGCACGCACTCGAGGCCCTTCTCAGTATGGAGAACATCGATGTCTGTGCTGTAACTGAAACCTGGTTCAAGGCTCCTGAGAGCACCCCGGCACTATTAGGTTTTACCTCATATCATGCTCCGCCCCAATACCCGGACCACACCACAAAAGGAGGGGTGTATCCATATTCATAAAGGATACCCACACCTCCAGGTTGGTGGCAATGCACAAGCTTTGGAAACCATCCAGGTGCAACTAACCATAGGCAAAACTGCTCTACAAATTGTAGCATGCTACAGGCCACCCTCTCAAACTCAGGAACCCCACACAGCCTTCCTGAAGACACTGGAGGGTATAAATGTATCTCCAAACACCATCATATTGGGTGACTTCAACTACCCGAATATAGACTGGGAACATTACTCAAGCCCTAACTTTCTAGCCCAATGGTTCCTGGAGTTCATAAATTCAAATGCCATGGAACAGCTAGTCACTGTTCCCACGAGAGGAGAAAATATACTAGATCTCATTGTCACAAACATGGGGACAAAATGCTCCACACCGAAGTATATCCCTCATTGGTGAGATCTGATCATAAACTAATCTCACTGGAAATCCACATCCCGCCCATCACCCCAAACAAAAAAGACCACAGTGAAGAACTTCTCTAAAGCAAACTTCACACTACTCAAGACTGGTGTGGTATCCTTCAAGGCCCCTGAGCCAGTGGAAACCACAACCCAAGCTGCAGAAGCCCTTACAAATGCCTTCTATGAACACCTCCAGGACTGCATGGATCAGGCAATCCCAAATAAAACCAAGACTCTTTCCACAAAGGGCAAACGTCCAGTCTGGTGGACCCCAGCCATTAACAAACTTTACAATTAGAGGAGAAAGCTATTACATGATAGAACAAAATCCATAAAAGGGAAGTCACCCCTGATCATTATTAGTAAAAAAATACGAGCACTCATAAAATCAACTAAGGCCAATTTTGAGAGAAAATTGCCATGGATTCAAAGGATAATCATAAGGCCTTTTTCAGCTATGTTAGGAACCTGGGTGGAAACTCCCAGATATGCTCAGAATTAGTCCAAAATGATACAAAAATCACTGAACCCACAGACATTGCCAACATACTGGCAGACAGGTTCAGTGCAAACTTCACCCCCCTCTCCCCCCCTAAAGGAGAGATAACTATCCCAGCCAAGTGTAGCCTCCCAGACATCTTAAATGCGCAGGTGAAAGCTGCTCTCTCTAAAGCTAAAAACACAGCATCAATGGGACCGGATGGTGTCCCCGGCTGTGTGCTACATGAGCTAAATGAGGAATTAAACCCGCACATAAGGCAGCTGTTTAATCTCAGCCTTACCACAGGATACGTGCCCAAGGAGTGGCGTACGGCAACTGTGGTCCCACTCCACAAAGACGGCGCCTCTACAGACCCTGGTAATTACTGCCCCATAAGCTTAACAAGTCTAGTCTGCAAAGCTATGGAGAGGATCATAATGGAACTCATAAACAAAGATATAGGGGACTTGCAGACATTGGACCCGACCCAGTTTGGCTTCGTCAAGGGAAGATCATGCCTTTTGAACTTGGTCGACTTCGAAACAGTCACCAAGGCCATTGATGAGGGAAAGGCAGTCCATACAGCCTACCTTGACCTTGCAAAGGCTTTCGACACAATACCCCACTCGGGTATTGTAGAAAAACTTACCAGCTTAAATGTAAACCCATATGTCACAAGATGGGTTGCAAACTGGCTTAAGGACAGAACCCACAGGGTTAGAGTTGCTGGCACTATGTCAGACTCCAAGCCAGTCACAAGTGGTGTCCCACAGGGCTCGGTCCTTGGCCCCCTATTGTTTGGCATCTACTTCTCAGAAGTACAGGCCAACATAGGAGGACTTTGGCTGGCAAAGTTTGCTGACGACTGCAAACTGGGAGCCATAGTGGAAAGTGCATCAGACACGGATATCCTTCAGAAGGGACTCACAGAAACAGATAGCTGGTGCCAGAGCCATGGCCTGAAGTTAAACGCCAAAAAATGTGTAGTCATACCCTTCGGGAAAAACAAGGTAACCCAAAGCTACCATATAGGTGGCAATCCACTAAGCACAGAAGAGGTTATCAGGGACCTGGGGACACAGGTTGACAGTGGCCTTTCTTTTGACACTCACGTTGCTAAAGTAGTTAGAAAGACCTTCTACATTGCCCACCTGATCATGAAGGGATTCACATCCAGATCTAGTGAGGTCATTGTTCCCCTGTACTCTTCACTTATCAGACCAATGATAGAGTACAATGCCCCATTCGGGATGTATCTCACCCGACATCTGCAGCAATTGGAGAGACCCCAAAAGTTCCTCACTAAAAGGATAAAGGGACTCCAAAATCTGTCATATGCTGCCAGATTGAAGAAACTCCAGCTCTATTCAGTCGCATACGGTCTGCTCAGAGGTGACATGTGCCTGACATACAAGGCCATGTCCAACCCGGAATTAATGGACATGCTCCACCTCAAAAAATCCAAATCCACCAAAACCACTAGAGCAAGTGACTTAAACCTTAGCACGGATATAAATAGGACATGCTGGAGGGATAGATTTATCACTCAGAGACTCCCTATGCTGTGGAATAAAATCCCGGTCCATGTGAGGCAGAGCACCTCGCTGACTCTGTTCAAGAGAAATCTTGACCTTTGGATGGGAGATCGTAGGTTTACCCCGGGAATCATCTCTGTGTCACTGCTGGACAGAGGCACACCAAACTAATGGGCACAGTATTTTTTCATATAAGGGGTGGCGTAAGCCACAAAAATTTGGGCTAGGCTTATAAATGCCTTAGGGCAGATAGCCTAGTATAAACCTATGAACCTATGAACCATTGTACTTCTATAATCTCTTGCAAGTCAAAGGCACATTCCACTTGGACAATATGGTTGTGTGTTCTGTACGAAAGTACCTTATTAGAAGCCCATGATTTTTTTTTGTTTGTTATTCTGAAGTGTCATCAGAAAACTAACATATGGGGACTTCTACACAGCTAGTATATGCAAAATTCCCAAGGCCTTTTGTTGTTATAGTCTAGCATAATGTTTGATCTCCACCTGTGGTGCACAAGTGGATGGAGATGGTGATTTATGAAATCAAATGCCTGTTAAAGGATCACGTTTGGCTGATTATTTCTATGGTTTGTTGGTGGGATCACAATATCTGTCAACAGAGCTATATGGCCTTTATATTAATGTGATTCCTTATTTTCTTCGCAAATGGCAGTGTACCTTCTCTAAAAGGGCACATTTCCACCAGAACAGTGTGTTTTGTACCAAAACTGCATTAGAAGCTGGGATTTTACGAGTAGGGGAAATGGAAGCATTTGCATTAGCTGATAAATTATAAGGATGATTAGGAAGATATATGTGGGATTGGAAGTGACAATTAAAGTGGAAGGGTCCCTCTCTGATAAGTTCTTTTTGAGCAGAGGAACCAGGCAGGGGTGTCTTCTTGCCCCTTTGTTATTTAAATTTTATTTAGAACCATTTGCGAAGAAAATAATTTACTCATTAATTCAAGGATACAATTGGTAAGGTAGTCAAGAAAAATTGGCTTTATTTGGAGATTGTATTATTTAATACCTGATAAAACCAGAAAAGGACATTTCAGTGTTGTGGAACATTCTGAGACAGTTTCAAGCCTTTTAGGGATACAAAATTAATGAAGATAAAGGCAATAGCTGTAAACTATGTACCCACACACAAATTGATTCAGCAATACCCATATTTATGGGGACATGTTAAAATGAAATACTTAGTAATATGGATTAACAAGGATTCTGTTTTAGCAGCTAAGGATATGTTGGAAGAGACTAAATAAAAGATAATAGAAAACTGAGAGACTGGAAGCTCTATTTTATGGATATGGATAGCAAGATACAAGCAGTGAAAATATTTTCAGTCCCTTAAGTTTTATACACAGGCCAGCCATATTTTTATCAACCAGAGAAGATTTTTTGATAGCAATTAATAAACAGTTGAACGATTTTATTTGGGAAGGGACGAGGGCAAGAAACAAATGGGATATGATGATCTTTCAATAAAACAAGTTGATTTAGGATTACCTGATGTGAAGGGGTATTTCAGAGCTATACAGTAAAGGCACCTATACAAAGCACGAGCAGAAATATATAATTCAAAGTGGAAATGTATGATGTGTAAACAGGGGGAAAGCTCAAGAAACAAGGACAGACTGGGATTTTTAACGCAAATCCTTAAGGAGAATAATAATAACCATAGATAATATTATATTCATGAAGTAGCAGAAAGTATTCTAAGAACTAAGCCAACATGGGGACAGAGAAAGCATATTTTGTCAATAGCCATGACTGAAATTAGGGGTACAAAGAATAGGCAAGAGGGGGATGGAATTTACTGAAGAAAACTGGCAAAGGAGCCAAGGAATTGGGAGCAAATAATTAGAGAGGGAAAGGTAATAGAATGGGAAGAGGAAGTATTCATTTGGACTGCAGACTAGAGATTGCCTTCCTTATCAAGGATTGATATCAGAGTATAGGCAAAGAGAAAGAAATAGGAGGTTATTAAGTGAAAGACCAGCACTGGTAGAAATTTTAAAAAGGGGATAATTAGTAAGGCATGTCAAATATTGCATGATAACTAGAGGAATCAGACAGAGGAGGTTAGAGAGGATTGGGTAGAGAGAACGGATAAGCAATTCAAAAACAAACAGTAGTTGGATATACATATGACTCCCAAATATGCAACAAAGTTCAAAAGATTTAGTACCTTTGCTGGAAGTGCTTGCCTTGGCATTTTTATACCCCAAGCAGATGACAAAGAATTTTTTTTCAGGTAGATTGCAAATGTTGGAGGTGTGATGGGGAAGAAAGAGCTAACTGAGAACATATTTTTGGGAGGATAATGAGTTGGCAGACTTTAAAAATTCCATACAGACTAACAGAAATACTGGGTGAGTAAATACGTATAACTAAGGAAATCATTTTTTGTACTACGATTCAAAATCAGAACTGCCTATACATAGTAAGGCCTTGCTGAGTTTACTTCTGGCAGAATAATGTTTTGGAGGAGGAATGAGGTTTAAGGGAAGGCAGGAATTGAATGAGCTTTGTAATCTTTGACTGACAATGAGTGGACAGATTTATAAGTGATGTATAACATTTGCTACCGAAAATATGTCAATATGGTTTGTTTTCATTTGTATAAATGTATGATTGTCTATGTCACAAGGGGTCTATATCACATTGTCAAAAACACTAATTGTTGAATCACTATTTGGCGAACCCACTTTGGCAAAATCTTACTATATCAAATGGTTGTTTAATCGAATTTCTTCATAGGGAAAAACAGTGGTTTGCTGTCATCGAAAATTTGCCCTTTTCCCCACTGTAATGCAATCTTAGAGTTGGTATATTTAGGTGCGGTGCTGTAGCTATCAAAGAGCAATATAATTATTAGATTTGTGATGAATTTGTAGTCATAGTATACCCTAACCCTCTGAAAAGGGGCATTTCTCTGGTACAATGTTTAGGCTTTGTACCAAAGTACCTTATTAGAATTCCTTCTTTTTTGTTTTTATTTTTTGTGAACTGCCTTTAGGGAGCTGACATAAAACCTCTTATATAACTAGGAAAACCAACATTTCAGTGGGCTTATGTTATCAGTCTGGCATTATACTTGGCTTCCACTGTGTAGTATGAGATCACTACAAAAAAGGCTGAGGCAGGTGAGGAATGAAAGCAAATGACATGAGTAGGTGGTATATGAAAGCAAATGCTAGTTTGACTTCTGATTGATCATTGATATGGTTTGCTGGAGGGGGACAGTATGTGTGTTTTGTATCAAAATACCTTATTAAAACTTGAGTGTTTGCACCTTATTGCAAGTCCCAATTTTTTTTAACTGTGAAATGTATTCAGGAAACTATCATAGCATCATGTATTCAGCTATTAAAGCTAGCATTTCAGAGGTCCTTTGTTATCAGTCTGGTATTGTATTTGGTTTCAACCTGAGAGCTATTGGACTTCTGTACAAAAGACTGTGAAAAGGTAATGTCTATAATATGTGTACTAAGCTTGCAGTATCCCAGAAGTAAAAATACTGTGGGGGTAATTCAATAAAGTCTTCACAGAGCTATTTTACGAGTAGGAATAGTGTTAATGCTCGGACATGGAATATGTTCGCCGAGCGATCCATGAAACGCGCCTCCCAGACACTGCGTAGACATGGCAGTGATCACAAAATGCAAATCACCTCATCTGCTGGTGAAAACTATGCAAATGAGGTGATTTGGGATCCAGAAAGCAGAAAGGGCTTCATGTAGGTGAAGTGCCTACAGGAAAAATGTATGCAGTTACTAACCGTGCAGCAGAATGTAAAAATAAAACAGGGTCTGTGACAGCTGAAATAAAAGCATGTATTAAGTGCATTAGGCATGCAAATGGCCAAAACTATGGCCATTGACATTTAAAAGTGATGCAATTAAAGAAAAACTAAACCTTTTTTTATCACATATAAGTGGCACGCAGCAACAAGCAAACATGCTAGCTTGCAAAAATAAATAAATAAATACATTGTAAAATATGATATTTAAAGCTATATTGAAGTTTCCCGTTATACTGGCCAGCATGCAGACTCATACAATGGCAGGTTATAGTGGTTGCTAAGGACATAGGCTCTGGCATAGTGCAGTATCTAGGGTATATGCAATTAGGTGTATGTAAATGAGCTAAGTTTATTGAAAAGTAAAATGGGCCAACGTGCCCACAGCAGTGACAGCTGGTGACTTCAAATCAAAGGGGGACTGCAGGAGACAGCTGAATGGGTGAGGTCAATGGGAAGGGGTGCAGCCAACTAGAAAGGGGAGGAGCTATGCTCAAAACCACACAAACTAACTTTAATTAAATACGCTGTCCTGGGTGCCAAACCGTCATTATGAGAGTCCAATCAAGACAAAATGAAGTGTAGAAGAATAAAAATATTTCAATGCATTGGCTGCATGACAGCTTACTTAACAGCTAGATGGAAACAAAAAGGTTGTGAGGCATGAAAAAATAAATTACTTTTTAAATACATTACTGGAATGCCAGTCAAACTCAAGTGTAAGAAAAACAAGCAGCACTCAACTCAAACCACTTCTCCTTGCACTGCAGTTCTAATTATAATTTATATTCAGCTTTATTAAAGTACCAAGTAACACGCTGAAAGTAGAAATCTCTGTGATGCCCCCACTTGTAAAAATGTTTCTTATCCAAAAAAGACCTGCTGCCTGACAACTATCTACTTGTTTCATGGGGAAAACATGATCAAAGTAAAAAATGAAAAGCAAACAAGAAACAAGCTCAAGATACATTGCATAAAGGATTACTGTACAGGTTATGGACCACACATGATTGGCATTCTGTTTAGTTTACGGGTAAAGCCTGCAGAGATGACTGGAAGTCTCCAACAAGTGTAATGAGCTTCTTAAAATAATGTAATCCTGTCCTTTATTACAAATACTGTCATATGCATTTCAATACCCAAGGCTTATACATTATCTAGTTAAGTATTCTCTGCATGGCAACAACAGAAAGGCTTTCAATGTTGACAATTCTTTAACAGTATGCTTATTAAAGCTTACTTGCATCTGACGATCTCAGACAAGCTTACCTGATGGTCATTAAAGCATTGCTACCTAAATACAGAGCAACAGGCACTTTGAGTAATAAGCATAAATCAACAGTACAAAAATATGACAAACCAGACCATTCTGCAAAATCAAGGACAGATGAAAAGCCACTGTAGCACTTGTGTCTACCTTGGATGGGGGGATACTCTGCAGATTTACACTGCATAACTACTCCTTGCCTTGCTTGGACACATCCAGAGTCACTACATGGAGGAGTGGGGTGCAACAAGTATGTCACAATTTGAAATGTCTCTGGCTGACTGTGATGACCCTGACACATTTGTGATACCTCTCAACCTCAGAGCAAGAAATCTGGACAAAGCCATACATAGAAGTGGGACAAAGGCCCAAAAATAAGGACAATTTTTAAATATTGCTCTTATAAACTTAGAAAGATAATAGAATAGGTCTTACATTAGTATGAATTTTCTGAAGGGTATGAAATCTGAAACTCAAATGTCTGTCATTATTTTCTAACTTTAGTCTTTAATGATTTTCATTAATTTGCCAAAAGAAACCCACAATTTTATGGGAAATGGACCAAAAATGTGGTGCAAAAATATAAAATAGCCACACAATACAGCTGGAAACTTGTCAAAGAAGGAATACTTTAATATTAGTACTGCTAACTTGAGCAGCTGACAAAATAAAATAATCTACATGCATTTATGAAATAAAAGTAATCTATAACTCTGATTATTAAAGTTATTTCTTAATTGTAAACCCTCCATGTTTTCTTCCAAAATTGCTATTTTGTGGAGGGATTATTAGGGGGAAGAGCAACATTTTGAGCCAAAATCAGGGACAGTTGAGAGGTATGGCTATGCCTAATTCTATAAAGCAATTTATTTGCATGTACCTCTCAACCTGTTAATGCAATAAATCTGGACAAGGCCAAATATATTGGGGGAAGATATAAACAGTACTAAAAATTACTCTTGTATAAACTGAGACAGTTGATAGAATAACAGGTCTTACTTTAGCATGCATTTTTCTGAAGGTTATGAAGTCTGAAACTCAGTGTGTCATTATTTAGTGACTTAATTCCTAAATGATTTGCCAGAAAACCACAAATTTTATGATGAACAAAGCAAAAATAAGAAGCAAAAATCTATTCATTCTTTGAAAATCTGGACAGTTGGGAGGTATAGTTTAGCTGGGGCTGTCTGAGTTTGCTGCCCTTCCCCCTCAAAAAATCATGATCCATTACTTGGCTATTTCACTCCATTTACCATAAACACTAATGTGCATACTGCTTTACTTCTATGATGAGTTGGACTTCATTTAAAAGTTTTATTTTGCATTTTACAGCACAAACACTAAGACATCTGCTAAACAAAGCAATGTAGTCTCACAATGAATATGCATATGAAACATACATGTGCTCTTTGATACACCTTCCTGATTGTACCAAATTATATTCCTTGTACAATACAGTACAGTTGTTAGAGGGCGTTTTAAATTTATTAAACAATGAAACAAAACGCATGCACCAATAATGACAAAACTGCCCAATTCAGAACACGTTTCCAGTAAACAGTGAAACAAAATGCATGCACCCATAATGACAAAACTGCCCAGTTCAGAACATTTTCATCAAAAAAGTCTACTCAAACTTCTACAGTCCACCATTATCAGTAAATATGCACAATTCTACAGTCCACCATTATCAGTAAATATGCATAATCTTTGAAGAAGTAAAAGTCATCTAAATAAATCCACATTAAAGAAATCTGTAACTAATGAAGAGGTTGCTGCTAGCAAACACCTTTATATTTCATGGTTTCATTGAAAAATAAAGTGTCTGTTGCCCCTGAGGAATAAATTGCCTATATTACATTAAAAATGATAAGCTAGTAATATTGCAAGAGGAAATGGATGGCAAACTGATAACAGGCCCATAGTTAGTATCTTCATCAAGGAAGACATTCTCAGTACGGCAGCATCCACCCCTTATGGGAGTAGAACCAACAGCCTTTTGCATCAAAGACAAGTACATAACATGTTGTGCTATTAACAATGCAAGCCAACTGACCATAAGCAGCACTAAACTTCTCTTCCCCTTCAGCTCTCAACTCCTTGTAAAATCTACTCAATACTCAACTGCATCTCAACTTCGCAGCACAAGAAATCTGGAAAAAGCCAACATTTATTGGGGGGGGGTCAAAAGTCCAAAAACCAGGGACACATTAAACATTGCTTGTATAATCTTGGAAAGTTGCTAGAGTAAAATGCTGTGTTACCACCATACATTTTACTGCCAAGGTCCCTGTGCAAAACAGTCAGAGCAACCTACCACTATGCCAAATCAGCTGCTTTGTGAAAGAGAGGAAGATGGGGTGGTGCAGACGGGACAGAAGATGGGGAAGAAGATTGGGCGGTGCAGTGGTGCAGCGGTTAACATTGTCGCCTCACAGCAAGAGGTTCTCTGGTTCAATTCTCGGCTGGGGTGCCTTCTGTGTGGAGTTTGCATGTTCTCCCTGTGTTCGCGTGGGTTTCCTCCGGGTACTCTGGTTTCCTCCCACATTCCAAAGACATGCATCTGGAGCATTTCTCCCCGGGCCTCCACTGAAAACAGGCTCTGTGGAACCTAGTCGGACTTTCCCGGTCAACAAATGTTAAATAAATAAATAAACAAAAAATAAAAGACTGAAACTTAAATGGCTATCATTTAGTGAATTCAGTTCTCACCATAGCTGTTAACCTCTTAGCACAAAACACCTGGACAAACTCAGTAATGGGGGAATACAGCCCTCAAACATATTCAGTGAATTCAGTTCTTGCCATAGCTGTCAACCTTAGCACAAAAAACCTGGATGAAACCAATAATGGGGGAATACAGTCCAGAAAATAGGGACAAATTTCAAATATTCATCTTACAAACTTAGAAAATTGCTAGAATAAAAGGTTGTGTTACTATGTATTTTCTGAAGAATATGAAGTCTGAAATTCAAATGCCTGTCAATTTTACTTCTGATGGAACAAAAACAATTTTCAGCAGATGCCCAGGGAGAACTGCAGACACGTCTTTATAAAGTGGCAGGACACTACAGCAAACCCACACAAACAAAGGGAGGAGATGCAGACTCCACACAGAAGGCAACCCAGCCAAGAATCAAACCAGAAAACCTATAGCTGCAAGAAAACAATGCTACCACTGCACCATGAACTATGCAAGGAATTAAACATTCAAAACCTGAAGTCTGAAATTCAAACGCCTGTCAATTTTATTTAACATTTGTTAACCAGGACAACCTGACTTGGAACAAAAAAAACAATTTTCAGCAGAGGCCCAGAAAGAAATAATGCAGACATGTCTTTGTAACATGGGAGGACACAAAAACATACCCACACAAACACAGGGAGAAGATGCAGACCCCACACAAAATGCACCCCAGCCAAGAATCAAACCTAACAACCTGCAGCTGTGAGGTAACAATGCTACCACTGCACCATCAAACATCAAGCATTTAAACATTTAGAAACCACAGATATTATGAGGAATAGAACAGATCAAATATGAGGCAAAAATCTGCAAATTATTTACAAAGGGTGGTGGGTAGGGAATTCAGGCCCTTAACACCTGCATACAAGGTACAGGGTTCAAACCTGAGGTATTCCTTACCACACCATCATGAGTTTGCTCTAGCCAGCAGTATATAGCAATTGGGGCATTTCACGCACACACACCTACCTGTTTAAATGTGTCCAGACCCCTGCTTCGATGAAGCAGCAGCAGTACAAGCAGCCCACTTGAAATCCAAGTTTCAAGCAACACACCTACCTGTTAGACCGAAATCCATGAAGCAGCAAGTAGCCCGCTCGAAATCCAAGTCCGCAATAAATGTAATCCCCCACAAGAGTTTAAAACTCACCTCACCTTTCTCCTGATTGGTCCTGTCTGCTGATGAAGCAGTCTGGAGCTCCTCTGTTCTGTGCAGTCGTCACCGCACAGATTCCTGGGCATCTACAGGGCAGAAATGCCTTTCCTGTATCCAAACTGCTGACTCAGGCAGTCTGAGTTCGTACAGATTCCTGGGCATCTGCGGGGCAGTCTGAGTGCGTCTGCGCATGCGTGGAGTTCTGGAACTTGTGAAAAATACATTTTTTTTTTCTTAATTTTTTGTTTCATGGTTTGTTTTCTTTTTGTTTCTAGGTGGGAGGGCTGCAGTCCTGCAGTCCTATAGCACAAGTCACCCCTGCTTATTCACAATTAATGTTTCACAAAGCATATCAGCTCTGTTTTTTTTATGTGACACACTTTCATATCATCATTACACAAACAGCACCAAAATACAGCCTACTGTGTTCTAAAGTCTTTACAGCCCTGTAAAAAAAAGTATTACCTATATTTAGTGCCTAGCACTCCTTCTAAAAAATCTGCTACATTGAACAATCTAATTAAGGATTTTTAATGGTTAATTTAGTAGTAAGAGATTCATAAAAGAACAACTTACAGTTTTGTGAATTTTATGCAGTGCAGTACAATGTAATTTGTATAAAGAGTCATCTTTGAATTTAACAGGCTCACATATTTTCTGCCAGGCCAAGAGAAATGAATATGCATGCATATTCTGTTTTAAGGTCCAGATATGAGGGGCATAAATCTTGGAACAATAGTACATGACTAGCACATATTTTACTTGTTTGTTAGACTTATAAGCTCATTAGAAATTATTGTATATCTCTGTGATGAGCTGGAACACCTTTCCTGATGTACAACAAAATTCACAATAAAAAAAGAAGTGAAGAAGACCACTGGGAGAAGACAGGAGATGAGGAATAAAAAGAACAGTGATTCAAGATGAGAGGAGAGAAGACAAAATGAGTAAAGGGATGGGAGTGAAAAAGAGAGGAAACAGGATGAGACAGAATAAAATCAAGGAGAGCAGAAAATGTATATAAAGATAAGAGAAAATATGGTATGTATTCATAACCGGGAAAAGTCGAAAGACACAGCAACATTCATACATATTACACTTAACTAGAAAACTGTACAGTATGGAAATGAGGCAGCATGGAATTTATCGCTAAGATTTGACATCTCTTAATGTGTTTAGTGTTTGTGAAAGTATCAGATAAATGATTTTGCACAGTGTATCCTGATTATTAGCTACTTGCCTCAACATATCTTATTCCCAACAAAGTTGTGAGTGCAAGTTGATGGCTACATTTACAAGGAGCGCTAATTACATTACTGAGGTTAATGATATTATGTCATTCTAACTCTTGCCAGATACCTCTTCTATATCTGCCCTACCACATGCATACATTATATTGTCATATCTTCCTTCATAATGTTTTCTCCTTGTAATAAATAATTGTCTATTTATACATAAGATTTCTAGCAGAAATTTAGTTTATCGATGATAACAAGTTAGTATGTAACCTTGCCTAGGGGTTGGGAGGGTGGCTTAATGGTTAAGGTGTTTGCATTATAAACACAAAGTGCAGGGTTTGAGTCCCACAAAGGATAATTGCCTAAGCTTAAATAACTCGCAAGGGCAGTTAGCTTAGTACTAACCTATGAACCTAACCTATATTACTAGTTCAAAGAAGGAAGCAACACTTTATAGTAACATGTAGGTTAATTAAAAAAATCTAGATTTTTATTAGGCCATTCAATATATACAGTTGCAGTTTTATTTCCTAACACAGACATCCCCAAAAACTTATCCCTGTTTGTAGGAACATTCATTGTGGATTATGTAAAGTTATGAAAATGGTAGAATGTGAGATGAAGATTCTATTATATGAATAATTATCAATAGTATGAGTGTGCAATTCTGCATGGGGTATAACGTATCTGTATTTTTTATTTTGAAATTATTAGGTTATTCTTGAGTTATTTGAGCTTATTTTAGTATGACAATAATAACACCGGTCTCCATGGTTTCCCTATTTACAGAATGAAGACAGATACTTATTTGTACCATGTTATTTGCATCACTGCAAAACAATGAATATATTAAATCCACAAAAATAAAAGATTATAGCTTAGAATTCTGTTAATCGTATTTGCTTTGAAAAATATCCAAACAGAAATAACACACTAGTTTTCCTCAAAAGCATATGCCCTGCCTTAACATTTGGATCAAACCCTGGTTTAGAACATTGGGCTAAAATTTTCTAGTAGTGAATGTAAATATGGAAAAGTCCATTTTCTAAAACAGAGTACATAAGTATTTATAATTTATAGACTAATAAGCTGTCATTGGTCAGCGAAAAGAAATTCAGTTGGTGCTTATTATGGTAGCCTCAATTTATAACTATGTCCAGGTTAAGTGAGAGAACTATATTTCATAAATACTTTTCTTTCATTGTGTTACCAAAATATAAGAATGAACTCACAAATAACCGCAAATAGAACCAAAACCAGATAAATTCAAGAAATGGCAGAGATGGAAATAACACGTAGATCAGCAATGAAGCAAACCAAATAGCGTACAAACTTCTTTAATGACCGCTTTCATCTCACGACTTCATCAGAATGCATTTTCCCAAAAAAAACTGATTCCTTAAATACATACCTAATTGATCAATTAACACAATTAATTAAAATTTTTAAAAACACAGTAATCAAATACCAAATAAATGGGACAAATCCCTTTGCTTATTAATACCTAATTTTCGATATTTTAAAAAACATTTAACATTAACAGTCTCATTTAAACCAGGAAACTTGTCTGAATTTAGTCTAACTTGCCATAATGTCTCTCTTTGTTCTAAATAATTTCTAAAATCACCAGCTCTATTATCTGGTTCACATAATTCTAAAACAGAAAACACAAATTTCTTAAAAGATGAACATACTACAGAATGTTTATATAATGCATTGTTGTCATCCTTACACCTTATACTATATAAATGTTCTTTGATACGAGTACTTAAACTCCGTGTGGTCATTCACACATAAAACGCTGGACATGCTGTACACATGCCAACATATACCACCCCACATGAATTACAGTTTGCAAAGCCTGGTACTTCAAAAATTCTATCATTAGTTACTATAGAAATGCTGGAACCTACAGAAATATATCGGCATACTCTACAACCCTGACAACAAAACATGCCTTTCCTACCTGTATTAACTTTGTTAGATACACAGTTGTTATATTCCAACATTTTTTTAAGATTATTAGTATTCCTAAATACAAAACAAGGTTTGTTACCAACTACCCGTGTAATATCATGATTACCTTGAATAACTCTCCAGTTTGTAGTAAGTACCGATATAATACTGTTCATGTCACCACTCATATCAAACGAACATACTACCTCAGAATTAAACCTATCTGAATTAGAATGTTTTGCTTGAATAACATTACTGTTAATGGAATCATTTAAAATGGCTGGATAATGAGAATGATGTTTACTAAAAATCTCATTACCACTAGCTATCAAAGAATATTCATCATACCCTCTTTCCAAAAACATAGAGGCTATGAAATGAAATTCAGAAACTAAGTCCTCAATCCTGCTGGTCATGTGGCTTGCTCTAATATATTGGCCTCTTGGAATATTTTTAATCATGTGCCTAGGATGATTACTGTTATGATGTAAATATCCATTAGTAAAAGTATGCTTCCTATGGATTTTACTATGAAACCTATTTTCATTTAGGTCCCACCATAAACAGATGTCCAAAAAATTAACCATCAGACCAATATCACCTTTGGTGAATTTCAAAAAATCAGACAACATATTAATGTTAGAAATAAATGCCTCAACAGTGGTAGCATCACCTTCAATTACAAAAATCAAATCATCAATAAATCTACAGAAGAAATTAATATGAAATTTTTTACTCAACACTGGTAAAATTTCCAACTCCCACCACGCCATTACTATATTTGCAAAAGCAGGGGCAGCAGAAGACCCCATAGCAATTCCCCTTTTCTGTTTGTAGTATTGGTTGTTAAACATAAAGAAGTTGTTTTCCAATACAACTTCTAAGAACCCACAAATAGTTGAAACAATATCATTTGAAAATGATTTCTTCTTAGATAAATAACAACGTACTGCCTCAATTCCATCAAAGTGCGGAATACAGGTATACAGAGATACCACATCAAGGGTGAAAATAATGTGCTTATTGGGGTCAAACACCTCGTTTTTAGCAAAAATTTTTAATTTCTCTAGAAAATGCCAAGAATCTCTCACAAAAGATGAATTATCATTCAAAAGGGGTCCCAATAAGGCATCTAAAACCAAAGAGATGCCCTCGGTAATAGAATGTGGGGACGAGACTACAGGCCTGAAAGGGGGATTATTTGGGTCTTTATGTATTTTTGGAATTCCAAAAATCACCCCAATTTTAGGTTGCTGTACTATACAAAAATTATATAACTCAATGTTAATATAACCAGACATAAGGGCATCATATAAATAGGAATTAATAAATCTAAATTGTTTATGAATATCAAACAAAGTGATCTGTTGATATTCATCCTGATTATTTAAAATTTCTTGCATGTTAGTCTGATAAACCTTTTGCTCCATAATGACTACATTGGAGCCCTTATCACTTTTCATGAATCTAAAAGTACTTCTTAAAGATTTAAGATGTCCCAGAGCCTTTCATTCATCATTATTTAAATTATCCTTACCATTCCTTCTACTTTTTAACATTTTATTAAGGTCTTCAATACATAATTGTTCAAACACCTTAATAGTGTGATGCAACCTAGGCGTGAAGGTTGAAGGTTTAACTAAAACATTATCAGAATGTGGTAAATCATGCATTAAATATGTTAAATTTAAATTCCTAGTAAACTTCTTAACATCAACTACAGTTTTACTGTAATTGGCTTTACTATAAGGTACAACATTAAAACCATACTTTAAAACATTTAATTCCACACTACTGAAAACATGCCCAGTCAAGTTTATAATGTCAAAACAATCTGTATGTTCCATCATGCCTCGTCCCCCGACGAGTTCGACCCCCAAAAAGTACGGCTACAGGTCAGTACAGTTGACTTATTGCTATTACCAGATTGATTCCTTCTGGCAGTTGTCGAATCATTAATAACTTTATGTCTGACACTTTTAACTTGTTGAACATTAGCTGGTGATAAACCAGTCATGAAAGTTTTTTGTTGTTTAATGTTAGTGTTAATGATACCATTACCTTGGTTGGTATCAATTGAAATGTCATCAGTCGGCACATTCAAAACTGCATCAGCTTTATTCAAAACGTTGTTATTCTCATTTTTATCAGAAAAAGTTTTAACACCAGAATTAGGCGCATCAACAACCTCACTGAAGGAACGCTGATTCAATTTATCACCTACATGCACTTGTTGCTCCTTAAAATTGTTACCGCGGATGTTAAGGGCAAAATTATTATATGCAGTCTTATTATTATAAGAGGCAATATCTCGCCTCAATTTAGTATGTTTCCAGTTGGTAACCTCCAAAGCATGCGCGTTTACTTCATGTGACAAAGATTTAAACAGTGCATCAAAGCTATCACTTGCTAACTGGCTTTTAATATTAACCTCAATGTTATTAATCTCAGTCTTTAATAAATCCATCTTCTGAATATTATTATCAATGAGCAGCTTTAAAAAATTCAAACCCGCTTCATTGAAAAAAGACACCAAAACACTGAACATAGGATTGCCTAACCCGACCCCATTCGGGCACTTAAAAAAATCGCAATCCCTTAGGAACAATACCAAGTTCAATGCATCTAGCAAAGTAGCAGTTCTCAAGATGCAAAGATTTGTACCTTTTTAGCAACTTCAAAAGTTGCTCACGTTGTACCGAAATCGACCCATGATTAAAGTCTTCCAAACTGTGTTTAGAGGTGTTAAATGGATTTTCATTCCTACTAAGTAGTTGTTCGCAGCAAACGCCTGTTGTTTCACGGACGGGACACGGCAAACATCTATTCTTTGCTCCTCATCCGTTATCACCTGACGTTGGACTTCCGGGGTCAATCACAGTATCACCCTCATGAAAAGATACCGCTGGACTGGATGTTTGTAAACCAGTATCGCAATTGCTTGCCTTAGCCATTAAAAATTTCAGCGAAGCTTGAATGTCAATCAACGTTGTTAGAAGAATATTATTAACATTGCCACCCCCCGAAGAGGGTGTAATGTGGATAGACAGATTGAGCAAAGACTCATCTGCAACCTCCGCCATATCAAACCACAAAACTCACAAATGACCGCAAATAGAACCAAAACCAGATAAATTCAAGAAATGGCAGAGATGGAAATAACACGTAGATCAGCAATGAAGCAAACCAAATAGCGTACAAACTTCTTTAATGACCACTTTCATCTCACGACTTCATCAGAATACATTTTCCCAAAAAAACTGATTCCTTAAATACATACCTAATTGATCAATTAACACAATTAATTAAAATTTTTAAAAACACAGTAATCAAATACCAAATAAATGGGACAAATCCCTTTGCTTATGACCACATGGAGTTTAAGTACTCGTATCAAAGAACATTTATATAGTATAAGGTGTAAGGATGACAACAATGCATTATATAAACATTCTGTAGTATGTTCATCTTTTAAGAAATTTGTGTTTTCTGTTTTAGAATTATGTGAACCAGATAATAGAGCTGGTGATTTTAAAAATTATTTGGAACAAAGAGAGACATTATGGCAAGTTAGATTAAATTCAGACAAGTTTTCTGGTTTAAATGAGACTGTTAATGTTAAATGTTTTTTAAAATATCGAAAATTAGGTATTAATAAGCAAAGGGATTTGTCCCATTTATTTGGTATTTGATTACTGTGTTTTTAAAAATTTTAATTAATTGTGTTAATTTATCAATTAGGTATGTATTTAAGGAATCAGTTTTTTTGGGAAAATGTATTCTGATGAAGTCGTGAGATGAAAGCGGTCATTAAAGAAGTTTGTACGCTATTTGGTTTGCTTCATTGCTGATCTACGTGTTATTTCCATCTCTGCCATTTCTTGAATTTATATGAATGAACTGTTTTTTTCTTCCATACCAAAAACTAATATATAACCAGAGATTTAATGTTAACCTGAAAGTTGCATGAATGTTAACACTTTAGTTCAACAAAATGATACAATTTTAATAAACAGAATTGCAGAAAAAAATTAATGAAAGAAAATCATCCGCCCCCTCCTATTCATACTGCTGTGTGTTCTTAAAATATTTTCAAACTATAGATATTCAGTAAACTGTAACTACTAGTCTGAAAGACAAAAAAGTAAAGTGTGATAAGATGACTCGAGCTGAGAAGTAGAATTCCCTTTCTAAGCATACTTGCTGAAACAAAATTTGTCCTTACATTTATGTCACTATGGTCTGCCAGCCATAATACCTAAGAGTAATAAGTAGAAAAGAAAATAAACTCTGATGGAAAAAATAGACATGGCAACATGTGATATGAGGTTCCTTTAGTCAAACAGCCATGACAGAATTCCCTTTAGAAAGAAATAAGCCATCCTAGTTTTGAGGTACGCAACAGGCTCTAAAGAAAATGTGTGGACACCCACAATCCCAAACATTGAGATAGATCCAGTTTGGGGGAATAACTCTAATTTCCAATCAACAAACAGGTTACCTAAATAATCTTAAAAAAGGACAACATAAAATATCTGTAATTTTTTTCAGCAGTTTTATTTTCTTCCAATTAAAGAAGTTGCAGTTACAATAGAAAAAGAAAATACTTGTTAATCATTTTTGTTGTTGTAGTCTTGACATCAAGAACAGTTAAATTAACATGAAAAGAAATTAGTTTCCAAAAAATATTTTCTTAATGGGCCAATGAACTAGGAAAACTTTAATAATAACAAAGATGATTTCCTGTCTTTAAAGCTTGCTGATTCTGGTAGTCATCTAAGTAGTAAAAAGGCTTGCCAAGGAAATGGAATATAAGTCAGATAATATATGTTTGAATTTGCTAAATATTTTATATGGAATAGGTATCAAAAATGTAATAGATCATGACTAAATACATACATATAGGGTAGATATCCTTGTGTATGTTAAGTGTTTTAAATAATTTGAACCATGAGATATTTGGTTGTAAATGCAAATACAGGTATTTAATATACAACTGTACAAAAACACTATGTTCATGGCTCATCAACATACTTGAAACGACTAAAATATGAGGAATCCTTTCTTGTATATAAATCTTTACAATAATTGACAAAAGTTCATATACCAACTATATTGACAGGAGAACAAATTTTTTTTTAACAAAACATTCATATCCTCCTGCTGAAAGACAGCTGTACATTTAACTAATTCTTCACAAATTCTTTCAATTTACTAAAAGTCAGATTTAGTTGTAGTTAAACAGAATGACTATAATTATACATACAATGCTCATCTAAACATTTTAGATTGGTATGTAGTTGATTTAAAAAAATAATAATGGTGTACATTTGGCAATCATCCGTATATTTGTTTAATTATGACTTAAATGTATATCAGGCTGCAATTGATTAGTCAGCATAAGAAATAACTTAATGAGTTGATTGAAGAGCTAGCATCAAGTCATCAGTAAAAAATCTATGTTTGTAGAAAATATTTTTACTGTAATAGACTTAGGACCAAAACATTCTCTGTAATTTTAAGTAATGGATAATTTACAACCCAAAATAAAGCTAGGAAAAGAGGATAGCCCTTAAATACTCACCATTCTTAATAACCAATTCAGATCTGTTTAATAATAACATTGTGTATAAAGCTTGATGAAATAATGTTCTTGTGACATTTGCAATCATGTTAGGCAATTTTTTTTTTCAGTAAGACTTCAAAACATAGTTCAAGTAAACTAGCATGAAACTTTATTGAGTCACTAAAGTGAAATAAAAGTACTTTCATCTGCCAAATTATTTTCCAAGAACTATGGACTTCTTCAGAACAATGTTAAGACTAGCCCAAAAAGTCAACAGCTTTTGAAAATATTTAGGAGATGAAAGAGCTCATCTTTCACTGTATTGTCTTAGTAATGTTTCCTGATAGTTAAGTGAACTGTATTTTTTTAGTAATTGAATGGTATAGACATGTGAACCTTACCATAAATAATAGGGGCTATCAACTATTGCATATTTTTTCAGTAAGATAAAAAGGTGCTATCTGTTAACCAGGTCAAATGCATTATGCACATCTATGTAATAAAAGGTTGTGTCTTCTCTTAGTTAAATCACCAATATAGTTTTTAAGAAATCTGTGAAACTTAGGTGAATGCAATTATTTTACTTTGAGGTATAATTCTAAACTGACTGAGCAATTTTGCAGGAAAAGAATAAAAAATGCACATTTTACAGTTACAGTTCAACTAGGCTACTGCTCTTTCAACAAATGTTTAAATCTTCTGTACTTCAAGTGATAAGCATGTGAAATAATGTCAATAGATAAAAAACAAGATAGGCAGAACATTTTTTGTAAAACTCAGTAGGCAGTATGATTACAAGGACCTTGTTTGTGTAATTACAGAGTTCCTTTAGGAAAACAGTTGAAATTTATTTAGAATGAAGAGAATGACAACTTTGCAATGTCATAGCTCTGTTAGAATTGTATAATCTCCCTGTTTAAAAGTATATTTGGTTCTTCAAAGTGTTTCAAGTTTTATATAAAAAATGAGAGTAATTTCCACAGTGTCAGTAATTAAACATTTACAAGATTTAACCAAGTGTATGGTTGGTCATACAGTCAATGTTTTTATCTTGTCCTGGGTGAGGTTATTAAATGGAATATATTCATCATCCAGTGCCTATGGGAAACTGTCAGTGTTCCCCATTAAACAGATTGTCTCCATATATTCCTGGAAAAAGTGTGAGAGCACCCATCCACTCATCCAGACTGGCTTTAGTGGTTTCTAAGAAAGTGCTCTACTTGATAAAGAAGGGAAGCCTATTCCAGTAAAGTGGTCCACTTTGAGTTCTGTCATGCCATATCAACTTGTTGATGCAATAATGTATGTTTTGGTCCCTAGATTGGTGTTTTTTTGTTCTGTTTAGGTGAAGGACTTTGAAGAGTACTGGATTATTCATAGCTTGGAAAGATAAATGTAAATTATCCCTTATGAGTCTGTATTACATTGAGTAGAGTAAAATAACTTTTAGTTTATCACAGTAACTAAGGGTACTGAGACCAGAGATCTTTTTGGTAAGTAAAAGGTGAGGTGTCTCAAGCTGGTTTAAGTGCTTAATGAGATACATGACAAAGGCTGCACTATATTCAATGATGTGACTAATAAATGATTAATGAAGTGGAACTAAAACTTCTTTGGACTTTGAGAAGATGCAACATGAAGGATATGCTGTGCAAGGTAAAATGAGTTTTTAACCATCATAGATTCATGGCCATCAAAGAAGAGTTTGTTATCAGTATATACACCCAGGTCCATAATGACTGTATCAAACTTAAATTGAATGTTATTTATACGGCAATCAGTGGTGATGTTACATTTACCAAAGAAAATTATTCTGCATTTATTTGTGTTAAGGGTAAACCAATGATTAATATGCCAAGCATGTGTTTGTTCCAGCCCTTGCTGGAAAATCTGAGTATCAGAAAGGGATTTGATAACCACCTACAGTTGACAATCATCAGCACATTTGGTTAACCAAAGTCTCTTGATATCAGCTTTTATGTCACAGAAATATATACCAAAGAGGTGGGTACACAGGACATAGCCTTGTGGGACACCACTAGTAATATTTTCTGTCTAGAATAAATACCCTGAACCTTATCATTATGGGTTCTGCCAGACAGTCAATTACCAATCCAGAGAATTATGTATGAATTCATTTTGAGTTAGGAGAGATGATCATTAATCCTAGCATGGGAGATAGATTAAAATGCATTAACAAGGTCTAGATAAATAGCATGGACTGTAGGTCCCTTCCCCATGATCTCAGTAACCTTAAAGAACACAAACAGATTGAGCAGGCTTGATCTGCCTTTTACAAAGCAAAACTGATATGTAACCAGAGATACACAGATACCTATATCATTGTTTATTTGTTCAGCTATAAAATGTTCCAACGTTTTAAAAATAATACTTTGAGACTAGCAGCTCAGTAATTTCAAGGATCAGTAGTAATTAGCTTTATGCAAAAGCACCACGACTGCCATTCTCCCCAGGGATATAACCAGTGAGGTGACACTAAGGTTGAATAGTTTACAGGGGGGAGTTGCTAAATGGAACTTTACACATCTCAACAGGCATCCAGAGATATGGTCAGGACTCATGCAAGTAGTGTTTTTAGTTTTTTTTAAAATGCTAAAAAGACTTGGTTCAAGTTGATATCAAGAGAGGGAGGGAGTGTCAGAGGAAATGGATTGGTGAGAGGGGAGGGTAGATCGAATGAAGTTGAAGGAATTTGCAAGAATTTTAGCAATGCCATTGGGTTAATATAAGGAGGTACCATTTGAGATAAGTTCAGTACAGAACTGTAGTTACTCCTACTTTTTATAAATATAGCTAACTTTCAACAGCTTACCCATTACTAATAGCCGTTTGATAAATGTATTCAAATAAATTTACTAATCCTATCTTAGCCCATAGGCTATTTGAAATATTAAAGCAGAAATACAGGACTTTACAGGAGCCCAGTTTTGAAAAATAAAATACTTGAGATATTTGCACTCCAATAGTTTCAGATTTTAGCCTTTATAATAACAGGAAATGCAATATCTCTTTGTTAAAACTTTTAAATAGTTTTAGTTTTAACATATTTAATTTTAATAATAATAGGATCCTAATGAGAAAAAAATCTTGGTTAAATTATCATATCATCACAGTTAATGCATCTAGTTAGAGACACAAAAAAAATCTAATCTTGCCTGTTTCTTAGTCTTAAGGTCTAAATGAGTGGTACTCCACACCTGACAAAAAAAAAAAAAAACAGACATTTCCAATAATAAATGTCACTGCAATTTAAATGATGTACACCAGGGAGTAAAGTATGCAGAAGAAACCATACCTCACAAAGTTTACATGAACCAATTACACAGACCTTGGACTTGTATTGAGTTTTAACCAACAGTATTCCACATTCATTGTCTTGAAATCTAGCAGCCAACATAAAATCTGTGGAATGAAACATATCAGCAGCAACAGTTGACTTATTCACAACTTAAATAATTTCTAAAAAGAAAGCACTAAACATTTCTCAGAAAATGAGTGGACTTCTTGTAAGCTAGAATCAGTGGTGTAGGGGGATAATTCACTAACTACAGGCCAGGTTATCCAACTCTGAATACCAGTTTGGGCACTTCATGATGCAGGCAGAGATGATGGGCATGTCGATTCTGTGGATTGGATGAATGCTTAGAGCACATTACTGCAGTTTAATTTCCCTGACAGAGACCATTGAAAAGTACTGCCTGAAGGTAGGTGGGGTATCCAAATGATGTCAGCAACTTATAGGAGTGAGGGGCAATTCAGTATTCCACCCATTGTTCATCTAATCCATCCATCCATCCATCCACCCTCAACCCCCTTTTCCTATTTTGCACATGAGGTTGAGGTGTCACTTCAACTGTGACAATCATCTCGAGCCAAGGCTTACACTGCCAGGTGACTAGCCCTATCATAGCAGTTCACCCATACCCTCACTTGCACAAACACTCACTCCTATGGCCAATTTAGAGTTTTCAATTCACCTACTGCATGTATTTGGAATGTGGGAGGAAATTGGAGCACCTGGAGGAAACCTTAGTGACTGCAGGGAGGATATGCAGACTCTGCAAAGAAGGCACCTCAGCTGAAAAACAAACTGGAGAACCACTTGTTGTGAGGAACAACACTAACTGCTGCACCACCATGGCCACCCTCTTCCAATACAGCCACCCATCATGTTGTGTTAATTAACATGCACAGGGGTGGGGAAGGGGTATAAAATGGTCCCCAACAACAGAATGATGCTGGTGCCATGGTACTGAATCACTTCACCAGCTATATCGACAGGTCAGTTCTAGTGCCGAAGCTTAGACCAAGTAGATGAGAAGGATGAGAGCCAGCTGATACTCAGCTATTAGGAGTCAAACAGGAAATGTTGCTATAATGTTTCATGTTATTTCTTTTTGTACAATGTTTAAAACCATTAACATGAATAGATATGCTTAACATGACATGCCTCTAAGATAGTTTCATGTTTGCACCAGGGAATGAACCTTCCCATTCGAATCCACATAAATAAAAACAAAGTACAAGGTGTTAATGGTGGAAGAGAAAGAACACTCACCTGTAGTGCAGAAGGATGTAAGTTCTAGTAGATGTATTTCTGATACTTCAGTACAGCATACGGGCATTGCTACACTCCGGAGTATGTCACCCTTTGAATGAGACATTAAACTGAGGACACATCTACTGGAGATGGTGGTAGATCAAGTGGATATAAAGCCTATCAAAAAGAGTAGGGGTCCTTTATTTATATACATATTTACATATATGCACACATATTTACATGTTTATATACGTTTACATATATTTACTTGTTTATATAACCATTTTGATTCATTTTCAGACTTTATACATCAAAACTTGACATTTTGTATCAATCCCCATGCCCTTTTCCTTAATAATAATCTTATTTTCTTTAGTATAATTGGCAATACCCCTTTTCCACTAAACACAATTTAATTAATTCTTTCATTCAATATTACCCATACTACATAAAATGTTTTCTTATCTAAAGCTATCTTCAGGTTTTACCTATATTTTCATAATATCCATATTCAGTCTTGGCATTTTTATATCTTCATACTTTTTATATCTTCATAATTTTTAATACTTTCAAAAAGTTTTCTATACATAATTTATGCCACATTTTTTAACTCTCTCACATTTTAAGGAAAAAAAACTTGTTCTGTTATTTCTTCTTCCCAACAATATAAGCATAGTATTTTATTTTTAGTTTTATAAGGGATATTTGCCTTAACAGGTAATTTCTTTATTCACAACATCCACAAAAAATCTTGACATTGAACATTGTACTTATATGGCCTGCTCCTTTCTTTAATTGCTTTAATCTTTGCTTCTGAGACATTCTTCCATAAATTTATGCAATAATATTTTTCCATGATATTATTATACCATTCTTATTTTTTTTTAACTTCATCAATTTTTATTTTCAGCATTCTTGTCTTTTGATGGTGATTTTCTTTTTAAGTATTATTTTGTTCTTTTATTATTTCTTATATTTTCCCAAAATTCCTTATACTTATATTTGAATGTAATTGTCACTAATTGCTCATTTTTTTCACTTAGCCATTTCAATACATTACATAAATTTTATGAAGCAACATACACTATGGATTTCTCATACCTAACCCCCCATTTTCCTTATCCATACATAAAGTACCCATTTTAGCAGGATTTACTCTTGATCTCCATAAAAAAGAAAATATTTATAATAACAGTTTTTCATATCTTCTAGGAATCATGACAAAAGACAAATATGCTATCTTTCCTATTAACACTTAATTAATCAAATACATGTTTTCTTACACACTAATCTATACAGTTTCTATAATATACAAATATCTGTTATTTCCTTTATTGTTAATTCCTATCCTTTCTTGTGGACTTTTTTATTAAAGTTTATCCCTAAAACAAATATTTTCTTCATAGAAAATTGAATACCTACTATTTTATTGTACCATCAAATCCTTTAGTCTTTTCTTTACTAAATATCTTACCTCTTTCTCTTAAATTTTCAGCCAAATAAATATTTTCTGTCACCCACTCTGTATTTTTAGTTGCTATAATAATATTTTAGTTGCTAAAATAATATCATAATGTAATAATAATAATAATAATAATAATAAATACTACTACTAATAATGATAATATCATAATTATATAACTACTGTATTCATAACCAAAATACTGCTCATGGGACACTCTTACCTTATACCATTATTCATATCTATTTACTTATCTACTCAATATAAAATCCTTATTTTGTTATTCCCGTAGCCTGTTATGCAACTTATTATTACTATTGTACATATCCATTATTTTCCAAAAATATTATGTAAATAGAATCAAATACTTTATTAATATCACCCACCATAAGTTTTACATATCTTCTTTCTGTTTATATCATCTATAATTTCTCTTACTATAATTACTAATTCCTGCCATCCATTTTCTCGTATAAAATGCATACTTTACTCCATGTTATACTGTATCTTATTTTCAAATCACTTTTGTATTTTTTTCATAAATATCTTATAATCGGTATTATTGAAAACTATCAGTCTCCATGTTTTATATCTTCTCTTTCTTCCTTTTTCCATATAAATTTTAATATTCCACTACACATTTTCTAATATTTTCATCCATCATTCAACAATTTGTTAAATACTAATATTATTTTTTTTCTGATATCCTTCTAGACTTTTATGCATTTCAAATCCAATACCATCTAGGCCTGATACTGATTCTACATTTAACTGCTTAAATTCTAATTCTAACTCAGGTAACATAATCTTTTTTCTAAGTTCTCTATTATTTTGCTCAGAGAATGGTTTAACTTCCTATTCCTTTATATTATGTCTCTTTTTTTACTAAATATTTCTTCTACACAACTTACAACAATTTCCATAATTTGTTGCTGAATTTCTTTTTATTATCTTCTTTGTCTTTCATTTCCCTCATTCTACTAATATCTACTTTTACTAGTTTACTTAAATAAGGTTAAACTTCTTTTCTCTCTTGTAAAAATACTTTTGTTTACACAATATTTCTCTAATTTTCCCATATTTTTCTTTAAATCTTTTTTCTTTCTTGTAATAATCTCTACTATTATTTTCTAAATTATTTATTGCCTCTTTATGTATTTTAATCTACCTCTCTCATTAGTCCATTTTTGTTCCATCAAAATAAATTTCCACATTTTATTATTTTCATCTTTTTTATGTCTTTTCCTCTTTGTTTTTCATTACCCCTTAAGTCACAAATGAAATTTCCTGCAATTATTATATCCATGTTAACAAAAACATATTATATCCATGTTAACAAAAACATAATCCAGTATTTTCTGAAATAAATGATCTCTTTCCTTAATAGTTACATATGTATATATATATATATATATATATATATATATATATATATATATATATATATATATATATATATACTGTATTTCCTTGTAAATAAGACCTAACCAGCGAATAAGGCCTAGCATGGTTTTCCAGGGTGGTTATGACATAAACCCTACCCCAAAAATAAGCCCCAGTTAAGCTTGTCAACAATATATGATGGATGTGTTGAATTATAAAATAATATTATTGACACCCGTTGACTGAGGTTATTGTACTCTGCTCCCCATTTTCAGACCATTCGGACACCCAACTACTTCTCTTTGCAGAACATCATAAGATTCTTTGCCTGGGAGTCCTCCACAATTCTTGCTGTAACCCTAACCATCACCCACACTTGACAGTTAAGATCCTTTGCCCATAAACACTGGCAGGTGTATTTTGATTGGTCAAAGTACAGACAACTTGCATAAAGTGCATGCACGTGATAGTCCATGGTTGTGGTTGTGCCTTCTTTTTGTAAACAGCACCATTTTGTGTTGCCACTCCAGTCTCGTAAGTCTTCAAATTAACCCCCCCCAGACAAGATGAGTGCAAAAAGAAAGAGTTATTCCATGGAGTACAAGAAAGGAATCATGGCAGACTCCCGGGGAAAGAATCTGATGACTTTCTGCAAAGAGAAGAAGCTAGATCTCCAAATGGTTGGAAAATGGCGTGCAGTGTACAATAACCTCAGTCAACAGGCTAATGAGGGAAATGCTAAGAAGTGCAAGTGTGGATCAGGTCGTCAACCATTATTGCCTGAGCTGGAAGACATCATCTGTGAGTGGATTGCTAACAGGAGAGCAAAGGCTTTGGTTGTGTGCAGGGCTGATATCCAAGCCTTTGCCCTTGCAATGGCACCACAGTTAGAAATATCCCCAGAAGAATTCAAAGCATCACAACATTGGCTGGATGGCTTCCTTCAGCGATATGAACTGTCTCTAAGAAGATCAACAACACTGTTCAAGCTGGAAGATAATGAAGTTATTAAACGTGCACTTGTGTTCAAGTCCTTTGTTGATGGCATTGACTTTTCTAAATACCAACTCTCCCACATGATTGCAATGGATGAAACTGCACTGCTTATGGGCCAAGAATCTCAAACAACAATTGATCAAAGGGATGCCTCATCAATCAACATTCCCTCCACTGGTTATGAGAGTGCACGTTACCTGTATTTTGGCAATTCGTCTAGATGGAAAGAAAATCCCACCTCTAATCATTAGTAAGGGCAAGAAAAATAAGACTAAACATGTTTCAGGCATTTGCATTCTTAAAACCAAAAAAGCCTGGTGCACACAAGCAGCTATAAGGAAGTGGGTCGATGTAATGCAGCCACTTGTTTTGCGAGGTGGCAAAAGAGGTCTGCTAGACTGGGATTCAGCCAGCATTTACAGCGCTAAAGAAATGAAGAAATTCCTTGCACAGAGAAGAATAGATCAAATAATGATTCCCGCAAGAATGACTGCCTATCTCCATACTCTTGATATTGCAATAAACAAGCCATTCAAGGACCATTTGCACATGGAACTCAATGACTACATTGAAAATAGAATGGAGAGAAATCAGCATGGAAACTTTGTGAAGCCTAGCCTGAAAGAGGTCGTGACTTGGGTGAAAAAGTCATGGGATAAAATCACTGATAGATGTGTTGCCAATGCACTACGAGCAGGCTACTTGGACAAGCAGTGCTCATTTAAGGAGAGCTCTATTGCTAGGCATGACAGATTGGGGCCAATGGTACTACAGGAAATGGAGTCACAAGAAATTCAGGTCAAAATTCGGGGGTTGGACACTTATGACAATGTTCCAGAAGAAGATGACATGACTGTATTTGAATAACTGTGAAAGCCAAGGTGAAGATATTCTGAAGTTGAAATGTTTGGTGCACTGTTTATGCAGAATTCTCACACAACTGTTTTAATGCGTTAGAGCTGTTGTCCAATAACAGAAAAGTACGAAATAAATGTCAATTTGTGTACATGAATAAATGTCAATTTTTGTACATGAATAAATGTCAATTTGTGTTCATTAATAAATGTTGATTTTTGTACATGAATAAATGAATAAAGGTAGATTGTTGGATGGTGTGGATAAATAAGGCATCCCCTGATAATAAGCCCTAATGTGTATTTTGGCAGGGGAAAGACTATAAGACCTGGTCGAAATACGGTATATATATATATATATATATATATATATATATATATATATATATATATATATATATATATATATATACATGGATCTAGGACGTTTGCTTGACTGAGTAAACGACCGAAATCCAAACGGCTAGGCATACGTACGTGAAAGTGCTTTTCACCAAAGAAGCACTTTCGCATAAGTATGACTGTTGCCGAGGCTGTACTATGGTGCGGGCAAGAGAAATTTCCCTTTTCCCCACTGTAGTGCAGTCTCAGAGGGAGAATATTAAAGTAGGGGAGGTGTTGAGGGCAAATGTAAATGAAGTGTTCTTTTTTTTTTTGTCACATGCTTTAATGAAAGCGCTTTTTCAATAAAAGCCCTTTGTTAAAGTGTGTTCAGGTTTTATGGATTCAGACATTTGCTCAGTCAAGCAAACGTCCTAGATCCGTATAAATATATATATATATATATATATATATATATATATATATATATATATATATGTATATATATATATATATATATGTATATATATGTAAGCAATAATTATATACACTTTTTCTTGCATCTTAAACTATAATAGTTGTTCTTCCCAATGTGTAATAGTTGTTTTTCCCATTTTACTAATATAACACCCAACATTTTTACTACCCTTTTACATGGAATTGTTATTCTTGAGCACTGTTCATTCCCTATATTCTATAATATTTACCCATTCCATACTTTTGTGTCTGCTGTCTTTCTTCTTGTGTCAGAATCCTTATGCATTCCAAAATATGAATATCAACATCACATTTGCACCATTCTAAAATCGCTATTCTTCTTATATTATTTTTCATTTTATTAATTTTCACAGAAATAATTCTTAAGTTATTTATTTCTTTATTTTTCAGTTTAGGAAATCTCATCCTGTACTAATTCCTTATAAGAAATGCTTCACCCAATCCCTTTGTTTTTTCTTTGTGTTAATATCTTTACATTCTTTCTGTCTTTAACTCTTTTACCAATAGAAGTCTTTCTTCCTCTTACAATTTTTCATGTTATATATTATTTATCACTAACTTCTGATTCTATCTGTAATTCATCTCTTTTATTATGTTTTTCTGCATATCCTCTTTTTTCTAAGGTTTCATCTATTTTTGTCTCCTCTTCAATCCTTTCTTTAGCTTTCTCTTTACCCTGATTTGTAACCCTTGGCTCATCCTCTGTTTTCTTTACAATCCATCCATAAATAAATGCCCCTTGTTTTTACATTTATAACATTCAAGTTCAGGCTTACAGTACTTGCTTCACGCCTTGTTTTACAACATATCTAACATTTCTTCTTGTCACAACTATAAATTAAATGTCCCTCTTTTCCATAAAAATAACAAGTCTTCAGGTGTCCCCAATATCTCACCCCAACCCTGGTACCATCAACATTTATAACACTTGGAATATGTACAATTTTACCCATTTCCATTTCAGGAAATATTATAGCCCCATGAACCAGTCCATAAATCTGTATTATCATAAACTTTAAAATTAGTATTATTTCTTTGCATATGTTTTTTTTTTTTAAATTAAAGTCTCTCCACTTCCATTCAGTATTTCATGGCTACTTCCTTTTCAGTCTCTCAAGAGGATGCCCTTATATACATATGTACACACACACACACACACACACACACACACACACACATATATATATATATATATATATATATACATGGAGCTACTTTATATTGTTAAAAAAACACGTTTAAGAAATTTAAAACGTTGAAACCACTTTGCTGAAAAAGCACATTATCAAACAACCAGAATATTGCAATTTCACTCCTGGAAACTAACCACTTATACACCAACACAGAAAAAAGAAATCAAATCAATCCCACTCGTGGAGGGCTTTACACTACCGATATGGGGTGACTGCACTCCTACCACCTAACTAAAAGGTCTATATTAAAACATTGAATGCTTAAAACAGAGAATGATGTTTCATTGACCCTATTCAGCGAAAGCTGAAAATGTCAACATCTCAGAACAGCGATTTCTTTCCTATGGAAAGAAATCACTGTTCCAACCAAAAAAAAAAAAAAAACAGTAAACAGTTCCAGACACATACACACGTATTTTAACTCTACTTCTATCCCCCCTAAAAAAGTAAACAACTGAAAACACATATGCACGTAACTCAACCATATATCTAACACAAAAATAAATAAATAAATAAACATTTTAAAACATATGCACTTACCTTAACCTGCACCCTAACCCTAAGGTCAGTAATTGTTGCACATTTATGTAAACCATTCCAAACACATACACACTTACCTTAACCATAATTCTACCCCTCCGAAACAAAAGTAAACAGCTTAAAACACATATGCACTTAACTCAACCATACTGCAAAAAACAAAAAAGTAAATAGTTTGATACCTATGCACTTACCTTAACCTGCACCCTATCCCTAAGGTCAGTAACTGTTGCACATTTACACTCAGGAGCTCTACCAGATAAGGGAATCTCTGAGACCACACTACAGTGGAGAACACAGCAAAGCGGTTAAGTGACTTCTTTCCCAGGGAAAGAATTCGCTGAACAGCTGCTTCGCTGTTTTGCCTGTTCACTCTTTAGGTGTCGATGAAAATGCATTCGACAAAATGCGTTTTCATCTTTCTAATGGGAACCCTAACTAAATATACCAACTCTGAGATTACACTATAGTGGACAAAAGGGCAAAGTTCAGCATGGTGGCCCAGTGCTTCATTTCCCTGAGTAAAATTGCAATGTTCCAGGTATTCAATGACATGCCATTTCAGCAAAGTGCTCTTGATGTTTTGAATTTCACTAAGTGTCTTTTTGACAAATTAGATTCATATATATATGTGTGTGTGTGTGTGTGTGTGTGTGTGTGTGTGTGTGTGTGTGTGTGTGTGTGTGTGTGTGTGTGTGTGTGTGTGTGTGTATAGCTTATAGTAGCTTATATTTGTTCAGTTTGCATTTGTGGTATTTCATTAATCAATGATAAAATATTAAGACAAAGCATTTTTAAATCCACAAATTGCAGAATCATTCCTTGGCAGAGGGTTAAAATTTATTTCCATTGGCACAGAAGCTTCCATGGATTTTGATTTAATGTAAATAGCACTAAATTTTGAAGTGGCCCATTTGCTGTATTTCATAATTTAGCATCGTCAACAAGGCTTCCTGTTCTTCACTTTTTGTTTTGAATTACTGGCATAATCCACATGAAACTGTAGAATTATTTACTCAGAAGGAAGAACTGCAAAGCTTGCTGGAAAATGTCATGATGATTTTGTGTGGTCAGATGTTGTCTCCACCTCCAGCCAAAGTAACCTCCTGCTGCAAAGGCTGCATAAGATTTATTTATTTTGCTGATTGACCTACGTTATACTTTCAAGAGAGGCCTAAGATGGTGCCATCAACTTAGACAAAGGGGCTCCCAAATTAATATCTTACCCAAAGGATTGCAGCTCAGGAGTGCAGTACCTCTCCTAATTCCACATTGTAGTAGTGTTGTCACCTCACAGTAAGACGTTGTCCTGTTCGATTCTCAGCTAGAGCATCTTCTGTGTGGAGACATGCGTGAATGGACGTACCTTCGCTGAAAGTTGTGTGTCAGAGCTGGCAACTCGGCACGTAAAAATCTACTGCCAATCATTAGTGGACCGGAGTTCCACTGTGGCGACCCCTAACCAGGAAAAGCCGAAAGACACAACAACAACAACAACACGTATCAGACATAGAACATGAATCAAAGAAAATCCACCACATTTTGATCTAGTGAGCATTAAAGGCAAGTGTGGTACACATTGATTTGCGCACTCTGTAAAATTTCCAGATATCTGCCACTTACCACTTATGATAGATAGCGAACAACTGCAGAACACTTGTGTACTTAGAGCACTGAAATAAATTCTTTAAAATGCCTTAAAGAATTATATTTAAAAAAGGTTATCTTCTTTCAGTGTGACATAAAAAAAGTTTGCAAACTTACTTTTTAACTAGGCCTCATAACTAGGATGTAGCTAAAAAAATCAATAGTTATAGCAATGTTGCATATGATTCTAATTCCAAATTTTTATATTATAGTTTTCTCATACCCCATAGTTGTTACCCAACATCAGAATGATTGCAGTTCTTTGTACAGTAATTATCCAGGCAGGTATGATGCACATGTTCCCCTGTCCAGGCATCACATTTGATGGTCTGCTATGCCTTCTATGTGGGCATGTGTAACTCTGCCCACACCCCCTGAAGTCTGCCATATAGATGGAGCCCATAGTGCTGCATGCTGCACGTCTCACACTTTCTCCAGTAGATGTTAGAATTGGGGGCTATATTATATTATCGCATGCTTAGAAAAGCGAACGATAATTAATCGACCCTATGTAAGCGAAAGCTTACAATGTCGAAACCTCAGAACAGCGATTATTTTCCCAAGGGAAACATTACATAAAGTAGGGGGCTTCACCACCCACACCCCCCGTGATGTGGGTGCCTGTACCCCCACACCCCCCCTACTTAAATATACCAACTCCGAGATCGCACTACAGTGCTGAAAATGGCAAAGTAACAGAAGCGGCCAAGTGAATTCTTTTCCAGGGAAAGAATTTGCTTAAAAGCTGCTTTGCTATTTTGCCTTTTCATTCTTTTACGTTCAAGCAAGATGCATTCGACAAAATGCATCGGTGATCACATAATAGGAACTCTTAGAATTGCAGTGGGACAGACTTCCTCCCTACTCCTAGGATGAATACCCAGACACGGGTCGCTTACTCTCACATTCTCACACCCAGAGTTCCAGCAAATCATTATCACCATCATCATCAACCCCTTTTTCACATTTTTCTACATGGGGTCAGGGTGTCATGTTAACTGTCACCATTTCTCTCAATCCAATGTTACAATCCTGCCTTATTCAACACTCATGCCTGACTTGTAGGTTTTCTTTCACACAACCCATCTACCCCGTTGCTGGATGTGCTCGTTTCCTCTTACCTTCTTCTTGTCTGCCACAAATTTTTTCACCATATTGTCTTCTGCTTTTCTCCATGTGTCCAAACCACTATAATCTGTTCTGTTTGATCTTTTACGTAATTGGAGCTACTTTGGCCTCTGCTCTTATGTCCTTCTCTGTCCCACAGTGTACATCCTACCACCCATCTCAGGCACTTCATTTCCATCACCTCTAACTTCCTTATCTGCTCTGTCTTTACTACCCAGGTTTCTGTACAGTACTACTGGTTGCACCACTGTTTTGTATGCCTTACTTTTCAGTTTCTTTGGCATTCTACTGTTATACACTACACCTGACAATCTGTGCCAGTTGGCTACAGCCCCTCTGAATCTAATTTTGGTCTCATCATTTAGACATCCCTTTTTATCAACCACACCTCCTAGATACATGAAGCTGTCAATCTGATTCATTGCCATCCCTTCTGTCTCAGTTCTCACCTTCTTCTGATTTCCCCAATTTGCTGCCATTACCACTGTATTATCTGTACTTAGTTTCATCCCATGTGCCTTCAGTTTTGCACTCTATCTCCTATCCTTTGTTGAAGTTCTTGCTCAGAATCTGCCTGTAATTCCACATAGTCTCCATACATCAACTTTGTTATCTGCCCCTCTGATCTGTTTGTTAACATAGTCTATTACCAGTATGAACAGCAGTGGTCTCAGAGCTGAACCCTGATGTATACCTACTCCCTACTGGGAACCCCTCTGTGAGATCATACTTAAGTCATTGGTCCTTGTACATAGCCTGCATTATTTCTATCTATGTTTCTAGTACTTCGAACCACCACAGTACTTCCCAAATCAGCTTTCTTGGGACCTTGTCATATGCTTTCTCCAAGTATAGGAATGCTCAGTTGGACTCTTTCATTATCTATTGCTTCTTCTCGACTATCTGTCTCACTGTAAACATTGGGTCAGTTGTGCTACATCTTGATCTGAATCTGAACTGGTCATCTCCCATCTTACATTCCACTACTCTGCATATCCATTTATCAATCACCCTCTCCAGACCTTTCATGCAATGTGATTGGAGTTTAATGCCTCTATACTGCCCACATTTGTGAATGGCCCCTTTGTTCTTGTACACTGGTATGAGTATGCCTATTCTCCAGTCATCTGGGATACACCGTTCTCTTCACGCTGCTATGAATACTCTCAGGAGCCATTTGTCCCCTATCTCACCCAGCATCTTTATCATATCTGCTGTGACCTCATCTGAGCCTGCTGCTTTCCTTGACTTCATTTTCCTTAGAGCTATTCTTACTTCCTCTAGGGTGGGGGTCCTCTTCTTCTCTCACTGTAGGCTATGTCTGGGGCTGTATGACTTTTGTGGGTTTTTCTTTATTTAGAAGCTGATGGAAGTACTCCTTCCATCTGCCTTTGATATCCTGTGGCCTTGTGAACAGGTTGTTGCTGTCATCCCTTATGAAGGGTGTCAGACTATCTTCTTTATCTTTCTGTCTTTGCCTTGCAACCTGATATATTTTCTTTGTGCCACCTACTGAGTCACTTTGCAGGAGCTGGTAGAGTGCAGCCAATGCCCTATTCTTTGCTATTGCAGCTCCTTTTTAATTTCTTTGTTAGTCAATCAGTATTACTTCCTAGTCTGATCTGTCTTTTCTATCTTCCACTTTTTCTTACACTCTTTCTTTCTTTTGATGACATCCTGGACTTCTGCATTCCACCACCAGCTTTCCTTATTTACCTCATTTCCAAACCTGGATTGGACCCACATATCTGTACTGTAGTCCTAACACATGCTGCCATTCTTCTTCAAATCCAGCTGTTTCCTCCTCTTCTTGGGGTGCTACACCCCTGAGTAACTCTTTGAATTGTTGTAGTTTCTCTCCAAGTAAACTTCCATGTCTTCAGCCTGGTCTCTGTTGACCTTAGAGCCTTCTCTGACTACTACCTACACTTGATTTCAGCAACCAGTGACTTAAGCTGTGGGCTGACTGATTCACTGGGAATGACTTTGCAATCACTGATTCTACCCAAGTGTCCTTTCCTTACCAGAAGGAAGTCTACCTGTGTTGCATGTTGGCCACTCTAGTATGTAATCTTTTGACTGTCTCTTTTTTGAACCATGTGCTATTGTCAAGTCATTTGCCAGACAGAAATCTTGAATGGGCTCTCCTTTATTTCTGTTGCCCCACTCATGTAGACCCAGGCATCCCTCATATCCTATTCTTTCTGTCCTGATAAGTGCTTTCAGGTCCAATTCATGTTTTCCTGCTTTATCCAGTAAATCCTGCAACTGCTGTCTGAATGCACTCTTATCCTCACTATTATAGCTCTGCTGTGGACATCGGCTGAGATCATGAATACTGCCCAGTCATTACAATAGAGTCTAATTGCCATGTGTCTGTCACTAATTTTGATGATATCCTTCACTGCCTTCAAGCAAATGAGCTGGTAATTTCTCCTGGGTTATCTGGCTCATAGTCAAAGCTTCATCCCTCTATGTCACAGAGTTGGGCATAAATTTTAATTTGTGAGAGCTAGGACTCCAACCATCATTTTTAGATAGACCGTCAGTATGCATGCCACTAAAACCAATTACATTATCTTCCTCTTAAATCCATATCACATATAATAGTTATGGACACATAATCAGTTTTAGCACAACAAACTTTTGTTTCATTAGGATATGTGTGTATGCTCCCACCTTTCTATAGTAGTCTGATGATTTGTTTTATGCAAATGATTCAAAACTTAATGTTTGAATAATTATAGGTAAATAGGTTTCAGACATTGTAAACAAATTTAACTTCTATCAAGACTACACCCACTATTTATTGTAGTTTTTTGAGCCAAACTGTTAATTTAGGAAAGAAAATATTCAAAAAACTTAATAAATTCTTGAAAATGGTTTACAAATTGTATATGTCTATATTTTGGTGACCAGAAAAGGTCAGCAAACAATACAGATGTCTGCTTATATTATAATTACTACCTATTAAATTCACTAGAAATCTGTCTCAAAGATTTAAGTGGACAAGATGCTGTGCTAGAATATAGAGGTGACCATACATGGGTTTCATGTGTGCCTCTTCTGTAGTGGATGTTTGGAAAGTTATCAGAAAAATGGGACTCACTATCATCTCTCACATTTTAATGATTCACAACCTAAGCTCTGGAGATGCACAAGCCACTGCATTTCTCGGATAAATGGGAAGAGTTACGTCAGGAAGGGCATCCAGTGTAATAGTTTTGTCAAATGACATATGCGTATGGAGAGTTGTATGAAAGGTTGTACACTAAGGAGAAAAGGACCTGTACCAATTGGCTATACAGAGGGACCAAGCTGGGAAAGATGTGAAGCAGGTAAGGGTGATAAAGGATAATGAGGGAAACATACTTACAAGTGAGGAGAGTGTGCTGATCAGATGGAAAGAGCACTTTGAGGGGCTGATGAATGAAGAGAATGAGAGAGAGAGAAGGTTGGATAATGTTGAGATAGTGAATCAGGAAGGGCAACAGATTAGCAAGGAGGAAGTAAGGACAGCTATGAAGAGGATGAAGAATGGAAAGGCTGTTGGACCAAATGACAAACCTGTGGAATTATGGAGGTGTTTAGAAGAGATGGCAATGGAGTTTTTAACCAGATTGTTTAATGAAATCTTGGAAAGAGAGAGGATGCCTGAGGAGTGGAAAGAAGTGGTTTGGTACCAATTTTTAAAAATGAGGGTGATGTGCAGAGTTGTAGTAACTACAGAGGGATAAAACTGGTCAGTCACAACATGAAGTTATGGGAAAGAGTAATGGAAGCTAGGTTAAGAAGGGAGGTGATGATTAGTGAGCAGCAGTATGGTTTCATGCTGAGAAAGAGCACTACAGATGTACTGTTTGCTCTGAAAGTGGTGATGGAGAAATATAGAGAAGGTCAGAAGGAGTTGCATTGTGTCTTTGTGGACTTAGAGAAAGCATATGACAGGGTGCCTAGAAAGGAGTTGTGATACTGCATGAGGAAGTCATGAATGGCAGAGAAGTATGTAAGAGTTGTACAGGATATGTACAAAGGTAGTGTGACAGTAGTGAGGTCTGCGGTAGGAGTGGCATATGCGTTTAAGGTGGACTTGTGATTACATCAAGGATTAGCTCTGAGCCCTTGCTTATTTGCAGTGGTGATGGACAGGTTGACATACGGGATCAGACAGCAGTCCCCATGGACTATGATGTTTGCAGATGGCATTGTGATCTGTAATGAGAGTAGGCAACAGGTTGAGGAGACCCTAGAGAGGTGGAAATATGCTATAGAGAGGAAAGGAATGAAGGTTAGCAGGACTAAGACAGAATATATGTGTGTGAATGAGAAGGAGGATGGAGGAATGGTGAGGATGCAGGGAGTGGAGTTGGTGAAGGTAGATGAGTTTAAATACTTGGGATCAACAGTTTAGAGTAATGGTGAGTGTGAAAGAGAGGTGAAGAAGAGATTACAGGCAGGTTGTAGTGGGTGGAGAAGAGTTTCAGGAGTGATTTGTGACAGACAGGTACCAGTAAGAGTGAAAGGGAATGTCTACAAGAGAGTAGTGAGACCAGCTATGTTATATGGGTTGGAGATGGTGGCATTGACAAAAAGGCAGGAGTCAAAGTTGGAGGTGACAATGTTAAAGATGTTAAGGTTTGCATTGGGTGTGACAAGGATGGGCAGGATTAGGAATCAGTATATTAGAGGGTCAGCTCAGTTTGGAAGGTTTGTAGACAAAGCCAGAGAGGCAAGATTGCATTGGTTTGGACATGTGTTGAGGAGGGATGCTGGGTATATTGGGGAAAGGATGCTAAGGATGGAGCTGCTGGTAAGAGGAAAAGAGGAAGGCCTAAAATAAGGTTTATGGATGTGTTGAGAGATGGTGTGCAGGTGGTTGGTGTGACAGAGAAAGATGCAGAGGACAGGAAGAAATGGAAACAGATGATCCACTGTGGCAACCTGTAATGGGAACAGCCAAAAGAAGACATTTTAACAATTTACACAAATGCTTGTTGTATACCTCATGACACATTCTTCAATATATCTGTTTCTGAGTGCTGTAAAATATTTGTAATATACTGAACCTGTTGTCTTCTTAATCCTTTGGCAAGCTTTTTTCAAAGTTTAAGGGTTCATAGCTTGTGCTACTTCAGTTCTATGAAAACCATTTTTTTCACTGCAACTTACTTTTTTTGCTTCATACAATTAATCTTTTAATAACTTCATTGTATGATGAATGTGCTATACCTGATATGATCAGGATTGCCATAATTACCTTTCAAAATTTCTATTAGGGATCTCATAAATCACATTTAACTTTCTCATATGGCTCTGCATGATGCCACTTGTATCAGTACTACCCTCAGAAAATTTCTGACAAAGAGATTGAAGCCTGGGCATGTTGTATAACTACCCTTACAAACTCCATATTATGGACACAGGTAATTAGTTGTCTTCTGCTCTGTTAACTTCTTCCACTGTTCCAATGCCATGTTGATGCATAATCCTGAGACCTTCTAAGTCTATATAAATAAAGGTTCTGTAGCTATCTCAAATGAAGATTTTTTTTTCCTCAACAGAAATGGATGCTATTTTTGCAGCACCCTTCTTTCATGGATATGGAATAAAATAACCTGATGGTAGGGGAGTGGAGGTTATATGCAAGTTCCACAATAGATTAACTAACTCCAGTTTGTTGCCAGAACATATGTCATATCCTCTGAGTTGGAAAAATTAGTTCAGCCTGTATGTGAGTGAATACTAACTACTATTTCTGCACCCCTGCTGATTTGAAGTGGGGAGTAATTAAATCAAATGCAGTGGTTCGTACACTAATGCTTTATCATTTCCACTGACTTGCTGTGAAGGGCACCATCATTCAGATGGTGTATGTGAAGTTGAGTTTTCTATTTTATTAATGGAAGTAGCACTAAACCGTGGTATATTTATGAAGTGTAACCAGTTGCAGATCATTCACTGTTTATACTTTGGTCATAAAACTGGGAGTTTACTGTTCCATTAAAGTGTCCCATACCTACAGGGAGCACTTAGAACTAACCCACTAATACTGTAGCACCTCAAGAAGAGTTGGATGAATGCAGAAATGTTCCCTGATATGATAATTTGCATGAGTGAGTTAAGGAGGTTTGGAAAGGGGAGTACATCAAAATATTTGAATTGCTCAATCAAGATCCAGTGCAAAGGAACACCTAGCTTAATTGCCCCAGTGTGCAAAATCATACTTTACCACTGGTATCACTTTGGAAGCATGCGGCCACCAGATCCTGTGGGTGTATTGAGACAATTGGGTTCCTGGGTTAATATATCTTATGGCTGTGACAATAGCCAGGGGCTGTTTATGAAATCTTCATGACACAGTATTTATGGGTCTATATTGCAAGCGCGAATGCTTAGGTTGTCGAATATGGCATGATCGACACCTATTAAGTGAACCACGAGTACACCAAATGCCAGAAACCATGAAATTCGAAATCCCAATTTGGCATAGTTGGCCTTTCTGCGGTATAGCTCCATAAGGTAAGTGTGCAATAGTTACTGACCTTAGGGTTAGGGTGCAGGTTAAGATAAGTTCATAGATAGTAATGTATGTAAGGGTTAGTGTAGGGTTAGAAGAAGGGTTTAGATTAGTGTATGTATGTGGTTTATTTATTTTGTTTGGGTGTGTAGTATGTAGCGAGTGATGTAGTGGGAAGTATGTTTTATTTTTATCACTGGGTGGAACGGTGTTGGCCAAACAAAACAATTCGGTGATGTGTATTTCCGTGTTTTGAGGTTTCAGTGAATTGTGCGTTCACTTAATAGGTGTCGATCATGCTGTATTTGACAACCTAAGCATTCACGCTTATAATATAGACCCATATTTATTTATGCATAAAGTTCAGAAGACACATGGTAGACATATCAAGTAGTGTAATAAATGTTTTGGGAATCTCATGGCCATGGATAAAGTCCTTAGTTCGGGTATTAACATCCAAACACCTTACATGGGTTATGGTTCATAGTGCTCAGTCAGTCTGAGAATAAGAATCATAGATGGAGAAGCCATGTTGGAATTCAGTGCTAGTTAGTGCAACTGGACAGCTTGACTTTCACACGCCTGTTAAAATGTGATGCAACTGACTTGGTGTTAAATTATTTCAAGAAGAAAGAGTGGGGTATTTCTTCCTCGGTCGGAGAGACTGTAGGAAGGAGGTGAGAGGCTTTTCAAGAAACATGTAGAACAAGATTAAGGGATACTTCCAAGGGAAAATGAGGTGTCCAAGAAATCACAGACATTCAGAGATTCTGAGACTAACAGTCCAGTAATATGGAGGTATTACATCCAATGTGAAGCAATCACACCAAGGAGGAGGGTATACAATTATTGCAACATGGTATAAAAAAATTAGGTTTCCCTGCAATCAGACCCACAGTTTGCAAGGCAAAATAGAAAGAAGCTTATGTCTATTCAGGGTAAGAGAAGCTATGAATGCAGGCCCATCCGAGGATCCTCCTAACAATTTAAAATTTTGCCACTGGGGCTTGGTCACAAAATATGACAAGGAGGATAACACCTCATGCACCTCCTACCTTACCTAAACTTGGTAGGCATTAGAGAATGAAAGCTTTGATAGAGGCATCCTCAGACATACATTGAGGCATAGTAGCAGGTAATATCAACTCTTAGCACATACACTTACCTTTCCCACAAATAAGCTTAATTGAAAACACCTGTTCTCCAAACATTTAACAGACTTTAGTTGCTGCCAAGATGAAGCCCATGGTGACAAGAGGAGCTTATACCATGAAATTTTGAAGCTTTTAGTATGGCAGTCAGAGAAATGAGTCGTCAGCTTATGTATATTCATAACAGTGAAGTTTTACTCATTGCAGCTATGACCAATGTTCACTTACCTATGTGTAGTTATATACAAAGCATTTTGGCAAGTGTGAGTGGGTCAGTAACACCCTTAAGGAGGGTGGGGAAATTTAGTGGCACCAAAGAGTGAAATGCTTTCACAGTTAAGTGAAGCATCATTTACCTAGAAGTCAGTTTACATACCAGTAGTCATTAAGACCAGCATTCCATGCCATCAACTTGTGTGATAAGCAATGATGACACCGCAACTTGTCACTCAAACAAGGTTCCCAATGCTGTAAGTCACGTTGTTATGAGACAGCTACACAGTTCTCTGCAACATAACCTAGTGAATGGCCAAGATTTTTAAGGGCACTTAGGTACCCTGTTGGTACAGCAGAGTAAGAAATTTCTGTATCTGCTGCATGGAGGACAATGTGATTGCCTGATTGCAATTTCTTATTAGTATACTCAGTATTAAGTGTATGCTTGGCAGGGTCTGCATATCCTTCTCTTAGCTTTACTCCATCGCATATCGCCTACTCAGGGGCGATCTCTGCCTAACATACAAAGCTATGTCAAACCCAGAGCTGTTGGAGATGCTCCACTTAAAGAAATCCCAATCCCTCTGAGTTACATGCTCTAGGGACCTAAACCTTGTCACCACAATAAACAGAACATGCTGGAGTGATAGATTCCTGTCCCAGAGACTTCCCATACTCTGGAACAGACCACCTATCTATGTCAAACAGAGCTCTTCATTAGCACTCTTCAAGAAAAATCTTGATGATTGGATGGGAAATGGGAAATTTACCCCGGGGATCACTTCTGTGGCTCTGCTCGACAAGGGCACAGGAAAATAATTTTCTTGGGTGGTGAAAGCCAGGGTACATTTTTTGGCTAGGCTTGTATGGGCTCTAGGGCTGATAGCCTAGTACCTACCTATGTACCTATGGTGATTTGTGAGACGGTAAAAATGGTAACCTAAGGAAACACCATCCTGACCTACTTAGGCAGTGAGAAGAAGTGTTCAGAGCAACGGCACCTGATATGCATTATAACACTGTTCTTTAAATTGCATGCAGTCTTAGACAGGATAGTATTAGATATGTAATTTATGATCTCTTATGTCTTCTATTTTATTTTGTAGCTAGATAGGTTATTTTTGGGGAACAAACTTCTTTATTTAGTGAGAATGGAGTGGTTTTCCAGATGAAGGAGTGCAAATGGATGTTTCTTAACACAATCTTAATAGTACTCATATAGCTGCCAGGATGTATTCATACTACCAGAGTATGCCACTTTAGAGATGTTACTCTTTATTTAGATTATTGCTCATTACATATTGACTTATGCAGCGGCAATTCTCATAAGACATGCTATGTTGTTGTTGTTAGTTTAATGATGTTGCAAGTGTTATGAGGGCAATACAAAGTGTTGTACTTTTAAGCACAGTTCCTTACACACTAAGAAGTAGGTCAGAGAACACAACAGTCAGGGGTGGCTCGTGCTATACGACTGCAGCCCCTCCACCTGTAGAAAGAAAAAAGAAAAATAAATTGTGAGTCCCACCACGTAGAAAGTTAATGGAAAAAAAAAAGAATTCACAAGTCCCAGAACTGCAAGCATGCATGCTTATTTCCTGAACTCCAGACTGCTGTGTTAGGCAGTCTGGATAGGGAAGGAAGGGAACTCCACCCTGCTAGCCCAAAATTCTGTGAGGTGATGACTGCACAGACCAGAAGAACACCAGACTGCATCGCCCACAGGCTGGAGGCTCCAGCCTACTCACATCTCACAGGGAAACCAGTGCAGCCTGCACAGGCTGCTACAGAGGACAGACAGTTGATCAGACTGATGCAGAGGACAGATTCAGGCTGCTACAGACAATGTTAGCTGCCATAGACAGCTGATTAGAGAACTTAGCTGCCATGGAGGAATGGATCTGCTGCAGGTAGTTTGTGTGTGAAATGCCCCAGTTGCTACATACTGGTGGCTAGAAAGAACTCATGGTGGTGGGTAGAGAATATGCAGGCTTGAACCCTGTACCTTGGGTTCAGGTAGTAAGGGTCTGAATTCCCTACTCACCACCATTTGTAAAAAATGTGCAGGTTTTTGCATCATATTTGTTCTGTTCCTCATAAAAATCTGTGGTTTCTGTATGTTTGTTGTTCCTGGCAAAGTCAGTAGTGCAGTGGTGCACTGGTAGCATTATTGCCTGACAGCTACAAGTTTTCTGGTTTGATTTTTGGCTGGGGTGCTTTCTGTGTGGCATCTGCATGTCTTCCCATCTTACAAAGACATGTGTCTGGAGTGTTTCTCCCTGCTCTGCTGAAAATGGTCTTTTGTTCCAAGTCAGACTTTCCTGATTAACAAATGTTAAATAAAAATAACACGCATTTGAATTTCAGACTTCATATTCTTCAGAAAGTATGACCTTTTATTCTAGCAATTATCTAAGTCTATAACATGGATATTTGAAATTTATCCTTATTTTTGGGACTGTATTCCCCCATTATTGGCTTTGTCCAGGTTTTTCATGCTAAGGTTGAGAGCTATCGTGAGAACTGAATTCACTGACTATGTTTGGGGGCTGTATTCCTCCATTACCAGCTTTGTCCATGTGTGTTTTGCTAAGAGGTTGAGAGGTATGGTGAGAACTGAATTCACTGAATATGTTTGGGAGCTGTATTCCCCCATTATTGACTTTGTTCAGATGTTTTGTGCTAAGAGGTTGACAGCTATGGTGAGAACTGACTTCACTAAATGGTAGTCATTTAAGTTTCAGTCTTCCTCTCTTTCACAAAACAGCTTATTTGGCATAGTGGTATGTTGCTCTGACTGTTTTGCACAGGGTTCCCCTGGGTTCAAGACTTGGCAATGAAATGTATGGTGGTAACACAGCATTTTATTGTAGCAACTTTCCAACCTTATACAAACAATGTTTAAAATGTGTCCCTGGTCTTTGGCCTTTTGTCCCCCCACCAATAAATTTTGGCTTTTTCCAGATTTCTTGTGCTGCAAAGTTCAGAGATACAGCATAGTGTCGAGTAGATTTTACAAGGAGCTGAGAGCTGCAGGGGAACAAAAGTTTAGTACTGCTTATGGTGAGTCTACTTGCATTGTTAATAGCACAACAGGTAGTGTACTTGCTTTTGATGCAGAAGGCTGTGGGTTCTACTCCCACAGTAGATAGATGCATTGCTGATACTGTACTGTGTTATAAATGGGGTGGATGCTGCAGCCTTTTTTGGCGAAGATACCTAGTAACTATGAACCTGTTATCAGTTTGCCATCCATTCCCTACTGCGATATTACTAGCTTATCATTTTTTTAATGCAACATGGGCAATTTATTCCTCAAGGGCAACAACCACTTTATTTGTAGATGAAACAATAACATATAAAGTTGTTTGCTAGCAGCAACCTCTTCATTAGTTACAGATTTTTTTAATGTGGAATTATTTAGATGAATTTTACTTATTCAGAGATTGTGCATATTTACTGATGCTGGTGGACTGTAGAAGTTTGAGTAGACTTTTATGATGGAAATGTAAGTTTGAGTAGACTTTTATGATGGAAATGTTCTGAATTGGGCAGTTTTGTCATTATTGGTGCATACATTTTGTTTCATTGTTTACTGGAAAAATGTTCAAAACAATACATTTAAAATACCCTCTTACAACTGTACTGTATTGTACAAGGAATATAATTTAATACAATCAGGAAGGTGTAACAAAGAGCATGTGTATGTTTCGTGTTCAAGAGGCCTATGATTTGAAAACAGCCCAAAGTTAATCTTTATCTGTTACTGGCAAAATGTATTTTCTTTGAATGTGGGTTTCAATGCTGTTTCAATGAATGTGAGTTTCAAGGGCAGAGAAGTTTTAATGCTAAGTCTATTTTCATTGTCAGACTGCATTGCTTTGTTTAGCAGATATCTATTAGGTTCTGTGCTGTAAAATGCAAAATAAAACTTTCAAATGAAATCCAAATCATCGCAAAAGTAAAGCAGTATGCACATTACAGTGTTTATGCTAAGTGGAGTGAAATAACCAAAGAAGGGGACATTGGAATGGCTGCAGGGGGGGAGGCTCCATTCAACCATGATTTCGTGAGAGGGGAAGGTCAGCAAACTCAGACAGCCTCGGCTAAACTATACCTCTCAACTGCCCAGATTTTTGCAGCATGAATAGATTTTTGTTGCTTATTTTTGGTTTGCTCCTCATAAAATTTGTGATTTTCTGGCAAAACATTTAGGAATGAAGTCACTAAATAATGACAGACATCAAGTTTTAGACGTTATAACCTTCAGAAAAATGTATGCTAAAACAAGACCTGTTATTCTATCAGCTATCTTAAGTTTATACAAGAGCAATTTTAGTACTGTTTGTATGTTCCCCCAGTATATATATTTGGCCTTGTCCAGATTTCATACATTAAGAGGTTGAGAGGTACGAGCAAATAAATCGCTTTATAGAATTAGGAATATTCAAACCTCTCAACCGTCCCCAATTTTGGCTCAGAATGTTGCTCTCCCCCTAATAACCCCTCCACAAAAATGGCAATTTTGGAAGAAAACGTGGAGGGTTTACAATTATAAATAACTGTAATGATCAGAGTTATAGATTACATTTATTTCATAAATGCATGTAGATGCTCTTATTTTGTCAGCTGCTCAAGTTAACTGTACTAATATTAAAAAGGTGTCCCTTCTTTGATAGGTTCCCAGCTGCATTGTGTGGCAATTTTATATTTTTGCATCACATTTTTGGTCTGTTTTTCAGAAAATTGTGGTTTTCTGCCAAATTAGTGGCAAATCATTAAAGATTGAAGTTAGAAAATAATGGCAGACATTTGAGTTTCAGATTTCATACCCTTCAGAAAATTCATACTAATGTAAGACCTACTACTATTCTATTATCTTTCCAAGTATATAAGAGCAATACTTAAAACTTGTCCTTATTTTTGGGCCTGTGTCCCACTTCCATGTATGGCTTTGTGCAGATTTCTTGCTCTTAGGTTGAGTGGTATGAGTGTTAAAGCCATCACCATCAGCCAGAGACAATTCAAATTGTGACATACTTGTTGCACCCCACTCCCCCATGTAGTGACTCTGGATCTGTCCAAGCAAGGCATGGAGCAGTTATGCAGTGTAAGTGTGCAGAGTATTCCCCCATCCAAGGTAGACACAAGTAAGACAGTGGCTTTTCATCTTTTCTTGATTTTGCAGAATGTTATGGTTTTCTGTCATATTTTTATACTGTTGATTTATGCTTCTTATTATTCAGAAAATGCATGCTGTCACAGTACCCTGCTGCTTTGTTTTTAAGCAGCAATGCTTTAATGACCATTGGGTAAGCTTGTCTGGTATTGTAAGATGCAAGTAACCTTTAATAAGCATACTATTAAATAATTACCAACACTGAAAGCCTTTTTGTTGTTGCCATGCAGAGAATATTTACATAACTAGATAATGTACAAGCCTTAGGTATTGAAATGCATATAATAGTATTTGTAATAAAGGACAGGATTACAGTATTTTCAGAAGCTCATTACATTTGTTGGAAATTTGCAGTCATCTTTGCAGGCTTTACCTGTAAACTAAACAAAATGCCAATCTGTCATGTGTGGTCCATAACCTGTGCAGTAATCCTTTAAGCAATTTATCTTGAGCTTGTTTCTTGTTTGCTGTTCATTTTTTACTTTGATCATGTTTTCCCCATTAAACAAGTAAAAAGTTGTTGTCAGGCAGTAGGTCTTTTTTGGATAAGAAACATTTTTACAAGTGGGGGTATCACAGAGATTTCTACTTTCAGCATGTTACTTGGTACTTTTATAAAGCTGAATATAAGTTATAATTATAACTGCAGTGCAAGGAGAAGCTTGTTTTTTTATACTTGATTTTAACTAGTATTCCAGTAATGTATTTAAAAAGTAATTTCTTTTTTCATGCCTCACAACCTCTTTGTTTCCATCTGGATATTAAGTAAGCTGTCATGTAGCTAATGCATTGAAATATTTTTTCTTCTACACTTCATTTTGTCTTGATTGGACTCTCGTAATGATGGTATTCACTCAGGGCAGCGTATTTAATTAAAGTTCCAGTTGTGTTTTTGGGCGTAGCTCCATCCCTTTCCCATTGGCCACACCCCTTCCCATTGGCCACACCCACTCCACTGTCTCCTGCAACCCCCATTAATTTGAAGTCACCAGCCACCAATGTGAATAAGTGAAAAAAGACAATAATTTAACCACTTGTTTTTCATTATCCATGACTCTTAAGTCAAAGCATAAAACTTTCAAGATATCAATTTTGTACAGCTCCAGAAAGGTACATTTCTTAAAATATGTGTATATGTTCTGTGTCACTTATGTCTTCTTACTAATTCATCTACTATAAATTAATGAAACATGTTTACTGCAGCTCATATAAAATCCTTTATACCATTACATTCTACATAAGGTACATTGTCAAGATTAAAATTCTGGCATAAACAAAGAAGTCCAATCAAGTTTTTTTAATATTTTGATCAGATTAGTAAAGGAATAACTTTACAAATACAGATAATTTCAAAGTCTGAGAAGGATTTAATGCTTAGTGAAGGGAAATGGCATATTTTTCTGTGTAAAAAGAGACATTAACTCTGATCTTGTAATTTTTGTTTTTTAATTACCTGAAATAACTATTGCCTATAGTGAAACTTTCTGTGCAAGCTTGTTATTAGTTGCTGCTGTAGTCAGCAGGCGCACATGATCTCTAACCCTGTCAAAAGGCTTTGCTTTCACCCTATGTTGTTGTCATGTTTTATGCATTGCAAACCCACTGGGTGCTGAAATTCTGTCTCTTATCTCTTTGAAGCATTGCTGAACTGTACTGGACCACATTGTTTGCCATCCTCTTAGCTCCTGCTAGAACTTGTTAAAAAGTGTAGGAAAATTAGTGAAGACCATCCTAGGCTTTTGTCAGCTAATTCCACGCTTTTAACATAAATACACTTTAGAAAGATGTCTACATGTATATTAATAAATACAGCTTCAATGAAATACACACTTGTGTATCATCCTACTATAAGGTAGCAAAGAATGCTTGATCACAGAGTATGATGCATGATGATTTTTGGTTGTGTGATAAATTTATTTGCTTTTGAATATTTTTGTCTGTACTGTAAACATCAATCAACATATGATTACTTTACATGCAAAACTTAAAACACATCTTACATAAATCTAAAACAATTATCTACATAAAAAGGAAATGTGGATTGGTACTGCCATGGACCTTTATGTAAATTAGATGCATTTGTGACTGAATGGAGATCATATTAAAACCATAAAATCAGGAGATCATATTAAAACCATAAATCAAGCAACTGAAATTGTAATAGTACTTTCAAAAGATTGAGTTTTCTTTATCCAGATAGCATGTCATAAGCACAATAAAACTCAGCAATGTCATGAAAACGCAACATTTTCAGAATATACTCCTGCTTGTATATGGATATTACATGAGTTTTCTCTTGTAGCAGATGAGAAAGAAGAAAATAGTCACACACACAGTGTCATGAATGTGATCATAATAATGACTTTATAAAAGGCTGCAGCACTACTGTGCAAAATCTGTTGTATGACTGTGCTGAACTAGACAATAACAAAAACATTGTCACAATTTCACTACTTAGACTATACAGCATATCAGTGGCATTACTGATGTTCTGACAATAGCAAAACTAGTTAGATAAACTTAACTCTTAAACTTGTTTAATTTTACACCATTGTGTTTGTGTATGTCTGTGCATTTTGTGTTTGAGTTTATGCTTGCAAGTATGTGTGCATATGTATGCATGGGTTGGGAGGGTGGCCTAATGGTTGAGGTGTTTGCCTTACAAACACAAGGTACATGGTTTGAATCTCACAGGGGATAATTGGCTAGGCTTAAAGTGGCTCGCAAGGGCAGTTAGCCTAGTACTACTCTATGATCTATGATCCTATGATCCTATGTATGCGCATGCATAATAATGTGTATTACAACAGCAGGTGGTGAAAACAAACAGCTGCTTGTAAAACAAATGCAAGCAAAATTAATCAGGTCAGCGTCTTCTACTGTACAGAGATGTATGCTTGCATGGAAGTTAGGTCATGTGTTTATTAAATTTCATAAACATCAGAGGCAGGAAATGTCAAATGCTGAATTCAGTAGAGATACACTGTTGAAAGGGATCTGACTCTCAGGAGTTTCTCTTGGTTAAGATAATCAGAAAAACAATAGGTTAAGAAAAGTAAATGGTGAGTCTGCCTAACTATATACAGGCCTTTACAGATTTAGTTAACAAGGCAGCACATGTTCCTTCTCTGTGATGGCTATAATAAACAACTAAATATCATTAGATCACTGAAAATGTGAAGATTAAATATAAAGGAAAACCAAGGAGTACATCTGACAGAATAAAAAAAAGTCTAATTTACATAAACGTTCACAGCACAGAGTATACCAATCTACGTTTCTTTTTTTGGAGATAACTGTTATAGATTTATGTATGCAGAAATGTTGGCTTACCTCTTTCTTATTCAGTCCCTGGTAATACATACAAATGTATAAATTACAGGCAAAAGATCAAAGTATTAAAAATAAAAACAGCTTGTCTACATGGTACTTTTGCATTCTTAAAATAGTAATATGTTTATATGCAAACAACAGAACATTTGCATGTGCTGTCCTTTTCTTAGATAAGTTTATAGTGACTGACTTTTTTTCTATGCCAGAGTTAAAATCTGCTTGGCTCGTGAATAGATGAAGATCGGTATTTGTATATTTAAGTCTCATTAAGTTCTCCTTAAACCCAATCCTTGCTTCTCTATTGCTTACCCTGGATAGGATAAAAGACTAAATAGATCTATGTGTTGCCTTTTCAGAAGGACTGCATTTATTTTTATACGTTTAACAATTGCCTTCCTCCAATCAAGGGTAATTTCAGCTTCATTTAATGATTTTGACAGATCCACAGAGCTGATCAGATAACTCTCAAATCTGTTACTAGTTCCATCAAAGACAGATTAATTGTTTAGTTTTAATTTATGAAGCATATTCTTGATTTTTAAAGCTGTAGTATTATGCAGTTGTTGGACAGTAATAATCAAAAGATTTCCTTGCAACTCATTACTCCCAAAGAAATAATTTAGATTTTGATTGTGTTCCTCAGTCTTTTCTGTAGTTATTGACATACGCATGCCATTATATTGTATTGGAGAAGAACAGTCTGAAGATTTTTCCCTTTCTTAAAATACTTCAACAAATGGCATTCTTGGAATAACATTATTTCATTATTTTGTCTTCTCTACCCCTGTACCACCTTACTCATGTGTACTAATCATAACCATACACCTACCCCTATACATTATATTATAAAACCACTTTCCCTAATAACAACACTAATCATGACAAAGCAGCACAAAGCACACACAGCACCAAACAGGCACAACATTAAATTTATCTCTTTCACTAACTCTAACACTAACCTGTGAAGACTCATACATTCACACTCCCCACTTCCTGCTATGATGCATTCCTTCACATTTTCACAACCACCACCTTTTCTGTCAAACATTCATATTCCTGCTCATGTCTATATACCTGTGCTGTATTAATCTTGGATGTAACCAAATGTTAGTTGCATAAATGTGCAGTCACTCATTTGTGATTTCATTCAGTTTTTGTCACTCACTCACTTGTGTTATCAGACAAATCAATGACAATCATATATATCTATATCTATACATCTCTCTCTCTCTCTCTCTCTATATATATATATATATATATATATATATATATATAATATGTTAGTGTATATAGGTTCATATGTGGCTACTAGGCAAATAGCCCTAGGGCCTTTACAAGACTAGCCATGTAATAGCCTTGTTCACTAGTTGACCATGGTTAGATAGCCATTGTTAGCAGAATGAATAAGTGGTTACACTGACTGCTGCTGTCCATGAGAGACATAGGTGCCATCCCAGGGGTGAATTTACAGTCTCCCATCCAATTGTCAAGGTTGTGCTTAAATAGGGTCATTGGGGAGCTATGCTTCATGTAAAGTTAGAGTTTATTCCAGAGGAGTGTCACTCTCTAGGAGATATAGCTGTCTTTTCAACACATTCTTATATCACAGGCTAGGTTGAGATCTCTTGAGCAAGTGACCATTGTCCCATTTGATATGTAAACATGCAGCATTTCCACTAGGGAAGGGTCAGAGATTGCTCTGTAGGCCAGGCACAGGTCACCTCTCAGCAGCCTGTAATATACAGAGCACAGAGACAGGGCCTTCAGTCATTTCATGTAGGTCATGTTTTGGAGGCCCTGCATTTTCTTGATTAGAAACCTCTGTGGTCTCTCCAGTTGCTACAGGTATCTGGTAATGTACATGCAAAAGAAAGCATTGTACTCAATTAGTAGTCTGATGAGAGTCGAGTATAGAGGAGTTATAATATCCATAGTCTTGGATGTGATGTCCTTACTTATGAGATGGACAGTGTGGAAGGCTTTCCTTACCATTGTGGACACATGATGATCGAAGTTTAGATTGCTATCAACCTGTGTTCCCAAGTCTGTCACCACTGTGTTTGAGCTTAGGGGGTGCTATCTATAATGTAATTTGCAGGTGATACTTCTTTACCAAAGGGGATAATGACTCACTTTTTTGGGTTTAGTTTTAGTCCATGGCTCTGGCACCAACCAATAGTCTGTGTTACCCCTTTTGTAATATGTTAACACCATTGGGGGACTCAGTGATTGTACCTAGTTTGTGGTCATCTGCAATCTTGGTAAGCCACAGGCCATCTGCTTTCACCTGGACACCTGAAAAATACATTCCAAATAGTAGAGGGCCCAGCACAGATCCCTGTGGCATACCACTGGTAACTGGTCTAGTGGTGGAGGTGGACTCCCCAACTTTGACAGTATGAATTCTGTCAGTAAGCCAGTTTGCTACCCATCAAGTGACATATGGGGGTTAATCCCCAGCTGAGAGAGTTTCTCAATGATACCTGAGTGGGGGACTTACCTCTCAACCTGGAAACATCAAAAATCTGGAAAAAGGCCCATAAAAAGCAGGTACAACTGGCCAAGAATTGGTCCACTCATTAACATAAAATTTGCATGCATAATAATGTATCCCCACCCACTCCAATGGAATTGAGGGATACCAACATGAAGATTGAAGTCACTAAATAATAATAAATAATGGCAGACATTTGAATTTCAGGCTTCATATCTCTCAGAAAATATATAATAATGCAAAACCTGTTATTCTAGCAGCTATCCTAGTTTTTCATGAGCAATATTTAAAATCTATCCTTATTTTTGGGCCTTTATCCCACCATTATGCTCTGAGAAATTGCATGTTGACATCTTTTTGCTGGCAAAACAAATGGGATAACTTGACAAGCAGTAATCTCCTAACCTTATGAAGAATGTAAACAGGTACAGACTTATACTTTTTTTTTTTAAAGCTGGAGCCTGGAACATATCTCTCTGATTCTTTTTGCACCTTCATGAGGTGGCATGTCTTATCTATATCTATATCATATATGTAATATATATTATATGCAGCTTTGTAAAATATTTTTTTTCCTGTCATTTTATATGGTTTTACTGTATTTGCTTTAAATAAGTGCATCACATGGTACATGTAAAAAAAAAGAAAAAAACATGCCTGATTGAGTAAGTATTCAGAAGGAGGGAATTATTTTATTTGTCAGACTCAGCAGACTGTCTGCACTGGACAAAGTAATGAAATAATACATTCTGGCATGATGAATCACTTTATTTTTTTTTTATTTTTTCAACTGTGACATTTTCCTTGATTTGATAAGGTTTCTGTCTGTTGTGTTAATAAAATATTACCCTAACCCAGATGCTACTTTATTTTGCAGTTAAAAGGTGAGCTATAAACAAAGCACTGGTTAATGTAATTTGCTACATGCATATGCATGGGGTGCAGTTCCTTGTATCTTTAAGTCCTCAATCTCTGAATTTAGCAAGCAGAATCTTAATTTAAATGTTTAGAAATTGATTATTTTGTTGCAAAGAGTCTTTGTAGGTGTGTTTTGTGGTGGAGGAAGTAACTTGTATAACTACTACACCAATAGTTACATTTGAAATAAAAGTCTGTTGTTTGGTACTGTCCTGCTGCAAAGCAATGCATATACTGACTGAAATTTGTAACAGGTGAAACCCCACCTTGTAACACTTTTTCATCCCTATCATTTCAGCCATGATTTTTTGACAGTATGTCTAAACAGTTCAGAGTTCCAGGGCCACCCCTGTCTCACTGCTGCCAAAAGCTGGAAACAAAGACAGTAGCATATTATAGAACACTTTTCTACCGGGATAATTGGCACAACAATTATTGGTAGCTTGCTTATTATGTAATAAAATAAGAACTAAGTAAACTGGCACAGTAGAGTTTTTTATATATTCCTCTGCTGTGGTGGTTGACTTAGTTTTTATTTTATTATGGTTTGTCCATTTACCTTTGTCAACTTTTACCCATCACAGTTTCTTTTTTACATCTAGCTTGCATATTATGGCATACTGCAATTTGAACATGCTATGCCCTAGCACGAAAACCTAAACAGAAGTGCCACCGCTGCGGTGTATGTCCTTCAGTCTTATAGCCAAGGGAGGACTCTGAATTACAATGAATGTAAGTTCAAGGAAGAGTGCAACAATGTGGATGCACAATACAGCTGTAAACTTATCACACTTACACTTCAGCAGCTTTCCATTCCCCTTCAGTGGACAAATAGTGTGTATCCCCATCATACCTCTCAAATGTCCCTGGTTTGACTCAGATTTATATAAAACTGATGACATTTGGAGAAATGGTGGTGAATTAAACTTAATAAATCATAATAATAATAATAATAATAAAGAGTTATCAACTTCTTTTACTTCTGGAAATGTCTATTAATTCACATTCTCTTACTTTGTCAATGTCTCAAGCTAATAGCAGTAGCACTAATATTTTGAAAGTGTCCCTGATTTTTCCTGATTCATTGAAAGCTCTGATCCCTATTTTTGAACATGGACAATGCATCTGATGGAAGACTGGACAGCAACAGCCTGATGGCAGTGATTGTGTGTTTGTGTGCATGTTTGTTTGTGTGTGTGTGTGTGTGTGTGTGTGTGTGTGTGTGTGTGTGTGTGTGTGTGTGTGTGTGTGTGTGTGTGTGTGTGTGTATGCGTGTGTGTCAGGGAGGGGATGCAAAACATTGAAATAGCTGTATTTGCTTTAAAGCAGAAGTGAGAGAGAGCAGGATCACTGTGTAGAGTAAAACCTTACATGCAGGAAAATAGTGCACAATGTTTGTGAAAGCATTTGCTTTAACAGGAGCCAAAATATTTGCTTATAGCAGTGAGTGCACTTTTGACACTCATTTCCTGTATATAGCCTCTAGTAAAAAAAGAAAATTATACAACCCCCCCCATTAATATTCAAAAACGTGCACTCTGATTGGTCAGCATGCACGTTGTAAATCAGAGTTATAGTAATGGAAAAAGGTCCAGTCGCCCGGACTTTTTCCATTACTATAACTCTTTTTTCTCACTGTTTCGCTATGTTAAATGAGTTTAACATAGAGAAAACAGTTTGTAAAAAGCAATGGAGATCTTGCTTTCTCCGTTGCTTTTGCCCACAGCTCTGATGTACTGCGTAGGCATACGCATGCGCAGTACATCAGAACTGCCCCAGAGTACCAGACAGCTGCGGAAGGGCAGAAAGGGGGCATTATACAATGCCATTATTTAAGAAAAGTAATTATTTTTTTTCTTAAATAATGTCATTAGATAATAGCAATAACTCACTTCTGGTGTGGTAATGCTGGATTTACCCACGGTTGGCTTTGTTTGGTCACTCGGGCTTCGCGCTCGTGACCAAACCACACCAACCGTGGGTAAATCCAGCATTACCCACACCCAGGCGTGGGTTATTGCTATAGTATATGTTTGTTTTAATATCTTTGCACATATACTTTCTCTTGATTAGCAACCTATTCTGCAGTCTAGGAAATATACGAATACTTGCCCTTTACTCCTGAAAAATATTTAAGTGGGCAAAAACATACATGCCAGACCAGTTAGCTTTAATTATCAATATTGTAATTAACAGCGATTTTTCAGGGTACCAAATTATTACTGAATACTGATCTGAAGTGTTAATGACTTTTACAAGTTTGTGACATGTATTACCCAAATCAACAATAACAAAATGTTTATACATTTTTACTGATTTCCACGGAATGTAACCTGGCCAGCAGACATAGAATTTGCCAACTTTACAGTTAGTGGTTTTATCTTGATTATGCCACTTCTTTCTAGTAAAAGTGACTAAGTGGAATGCTTGCTCTATGACTCACCAACTGACTGAATTCTGACTTTAATCAAGCAAAGTTATTATGAAGCGTGCATTGCTCCTTTACATCCAATGTGATTACAGACTTTGCTGTCTTGCATTACTTTTAGAATGAAGTTGTTAAACTGGTTTGGGGGCCAGCTGGGCACAATTGCAGTACATTCTTCAGGGAAGAGTCAGCCATGAATGACAACACCACCCACAGGTTAAAACTCTTACCACATTCTCTCAGTCCCACAGGCAGTCAGAAACTGCCTTATGAAGCTGATGTCAGCACTCATGCCCCAGCATGTTGATGACATTGCAGGATATGCTGGCAATGTGTGGTGACATCAGTCATAACTTAAAACTGTAAATAAAAATAAAAAAAATTGGGAATTGAAGGAGCCACTTGAAAATGTGTGGTGTTCCATTATTTTGCCATCAAAGCTGGTAAATACTGAGCAATTCAGTATGATTGAGAGGTATGGTGGGGGATTATTTCAAAAGCTTTGGCTAAGTCAAGATAGGCAGTATGTTCTGCTTTTCCTGCATTCGGGGCTTTGGTGACATTCTCAAAGAAGTCTACCAGGTTTAATAAGCAAGACCTACCCTTAATGAAGCCAAATTGGGTCAGATCAATAGTTTGGAGGGTGCCTATGTCCTTGTTGATAAGGTCTATGATGATTCTTTCCATGGCCTTGCAAATAAGGCTGGTTAGGCTTATGGGTTTATAGTTCCCATGGTCAGTTGATGGACCTCCTTTACAAAAGGGGATTACTGTTACTGTTCTCTACTGTGCTAGAACAAAGCTAGTGCTCAGGTTATGGTCTTGCTTTAGATTGTTTAGTAAGCAGCCTGGGATGTTATCTGGTACCATTGGGGCCATGTTTTTGGCCTTGGGGAGGGCGGATATGACCTGCTATTTGGACATACTAGGTAGTGGACTGGTGACAGGAATGTTTTGGGGTATGGCTGGTGGGGACAGGGGAGTGAAATTTGCACCAAATCTGTCCACAAGCAGGTTGACAATTTCTTCAGGTTTAGTGTGAGTGGTGCCATCCACAATCAACTCAGCACATAGCTAGGCATTCCCTTTAAGATTTTGGACATAGCTAAAGAAAGCCTTATGATTGTCTTTAGATAGAGATGCTAATTTAGCCTCATAATTAGCTTTAGAGGACTTTATAAGACATCTGATTTACTTGTTCAAGCTATGGAGGGTATCTTCCTGGGTCTATAGTATATATTCGAAGTTTCAAAACTTCGAACCTCATATGTTCAACAACATATGAGTGAAGTTTGAAACATCGAAAATATAACAAAAAATTAAAACAAAAAACTAACCTCAACACTCTGAGCAGGGGGACAAGCCCCCCTACACCCCCCCAGGCATTGTGGGGTAGGCAAGCATATTTGCCAGTACTCAAAAGCCTTGAAGAGACAGGTGAAGAACATCTCTGGCAAAGCAGCGTAGTCTGATGACCATGTCTTCCCAGGCTGACAGATACTGGATCCCCCTGGATTGACACCAGAAGCTAAGCCAGCTGTTGAAGTCAATCATTTTTTGCTTGCATTGTGGCATCATCCTGGGTGAAAGTAAAATGCTACTTAGTGTTAGGGACATATCTTGCCTGGAACATGTAATCTGAGAGTACATTCATGTCTCCCTTTATATAGTCCAGAGAGATACGTCTAATATCATTCACTTCAACATGTACTATGACAGAGTCATAATGGTAATTGTTGTTGAGTGACTTGAGAGTGTGTGTGATTTGATGGATCCTGGCACCTTTCAGGCAGTTAATTGTGACTTTCTCCTTATCCAGCCTTGTGAGGAGGACATCTGTGTCTCTCACTATGGAATTGCCTATGAACAGGACATTAGGTTTTGAGGTGTTTTGCCTTAGGGGCTTATTTGTTGAGACACTTGTATGTGTGTTGCTATGTGCAGTGGGGTCTGTTCATATTCCAGAAGGTGTGATTTGTTTGCAATTGGTAGGTCTATTGTCCTTTGGTAGGCTCTTAGTGGTCTCTTAGTGAGTACCTCAGTGTATGTGGGTCTATGTGACTTGACCTTGTCTTATATGAGAGGAGAAGTGTGTGTTCTGGGAGAGGTCTGCATGCTGGGAGAGGTCTGCATGCTGGGAGAGGTGTGTGTGAGAGGAGAGATGTGTGTGTTGGGAGAGGTGTGTGTGCTGGGAGAGGTCTGTGTGTGGTGGGAGAGGTGAGCATACTGAGAGAGGTGTGTGTACTGGGAGAGGTGTATGCGCTCGGAGAGCTGTGTGCAACAGGAGAGGTGTGTGTGCTGGAAGAGGTGTGCATGCTCAGAGAGGTGTATGTGTGCTCAGAGAGGTGTGTGTTTGTGCTGGGAGAGGTGTGTCTGCCCTAGGAGAGGTGTGTGTGTGTGTGAGTGTGTGTGTGTGTGTGTGTGTGTGTGTGTGTGTGTGTGTGTGTGTGTGTGTGTGTGTGTTTGTGTGTGTGTGTGTGTGTGTGTGTGTGTGTGTGTGTGTGTGCCGATAGGGGTGTGCATGCTGGGAGAGGTGTGTGTGCTGGGATGCTGGGAGAGGTGTGTGTACAGGGAGAGGTATGTGAGCTGGGGGAGGTGTGTGTCCTGGGAAAGGTGTGTGCTGGGAGAGGTATGTGTGCTTGGGGAGGTGTATGTGCTGGGAGAGGTGTGTGTGAGAGAAGAGGTGTGTATACTGGGAGAGGTGTGTGTGTTAGAAGAGATGTGCATGCCTGGGAGAGGTGTGTATGCTGGGAGATGTGTGCATGCTGGGAGATTTGTGTGTGCTTGCAGAGGTGTGTGTACTAGGAGAGGTTTGTGTGTTGGCAACTTGCTTGATTTACTTGATTTCTTGTTTATTGTTATGTGAGAAGCTTGATTCTAGTTTCATGGTATAGTTGCATCTCACTTTAGGTGCAAGTAGTTGTCAGTGTACATGAGACAATGCCTATGTCAATGAGGCTGGCTGGTGAAATGTTGGGAAACTGGCTGTCCATTGCAGCAGGTTGAACCATAAATACTGGTTGGGGAGTAAGCAAGTTGGATCAGGTTTTGCTGTAGGACTAACTCAACTAACTAACAAGGGGACTTATTCTGTTGAGGATTAGGGATGAAGGAGCGGGGTGACATTGCTCAGTGCTCAGCTGAGTTGCCTGCAGTGCTGCAGTGTGCAGCTGAGTTGTCCCACAGTGCAGGAAGGAATCTTGGGAGGGTTCAAATGACAGGCATCTAGAGAAAAATTGTTTCTAGGTGTTTGTGTATATACAGGGCACTGCTAACCTCTGTTGAGTGGTGCTCAGCTACATGTAAAAGCAAGACTTATATACAGGTGAAATGAAACAGTTTTAAACTAGTCTGCTGATAGGAAATCACACAATGATCCTTCCTCCAGCAATTCCCAGCTCAGACAAGGCTCTATCCATGCTCTTCTGCCACAGGGGTACAGGGTAGCTGTTCTCAATGTAAGATGGTTGTATTTGACTTCAAGTGTATCAAAAACAGCAAGTCTAGATCTAGTTTATGCTATATAATGCTATATAATTAATAGTACAGTGAAAAACAAGTGGAGATAATGAAGCAGGCACAAACAGAAAAAATGGTCAAAAAGGTACAGCTATTGCAGTAAAACAGCTGAATGCAGTTGAGAAAGTGCAGCTGAAAATAAACATAATTTCTTGTTCTTAGCATTTGATGGCTTGGATTCAAGCAGAAACATTGTAGAACTCTGGTAAATGCTGCCAAACACAAAGCAGCTTGAGTTAATTGAGCCAAAACCCATGCAAATGCAAAGCTTATATGTATTCATAAGATTTAATTATTTATCTCTCTCTCTTTATATATATATATATATTATTTATGTATGAATAAACTTACTTAATATAGAACAAAATACACAGCCAGAAATAAGACTGAACACACATAAGACCAAAGTACCTAAACATTCAACCTATGAAAGACTGAAAAGGTAAACCAGTTCTTTCTTGATCTTTACATTAAACCACCTGATAATACTAGCCTCCAATTTTTCTGAATACTTGTAATGTTGAGGAAGTAGTTCAGTATAAAAATCAGGAAAGGAACTTCCCACCTGTATCAATGCAGTAATGTGTGCTAGCCCTAAGCTTAACTCCGCCCCTGCCCCAATCCTAACCCCACACTGTGCATTCAAAAACCCTTTCTGTTACACTGACCCACAAAAGACATATGCAGGCATACAAACATGCACCAACACACATTACAAACATAAAATCGAACCCCATACATAACCTCAATCCTAACTCTAAAATACATGCACTCACATGCAAACACACATCACCTATACCCTTACCTAATCCTTACCCTAACCCTAACACCCAAACACAAACACATACATACTCTAACTGCCTCGCAATCCACACTCACCTGTTTTGAAGAAATAGTACTTTGAGATATTAGATATTTGACTATCTGGACATTCAACAATTTCAATCAGTCCTAGTATTTGTTGCCCAAAGCAAAACTTAACAAAATGAACAGTAACCATATCTATATATGCAGTATATATATATATATATATATATATATATATATATATATATATATATATATATATATATATATATATATATCCTTTGCTAATTATATATACCATCTATGAGATCATACTACAGTGGGGAATGGGCTAATTCACTGATCCCCACTGTATTGCAGTCTCATGCAACTAAACTACAATGTTCTAGAAGTTCATTTTCAAGCTCTGTAGCCAACTACTCAATTGAGTGGAACCCATTCTCTATCTGTCTGTCTATCTATATATGCTAGTAATTACATATTACATAAGAACATTTTTGAGACAATACTAAGTGCCTTGAGATGAATGATTAAATATACTCGGAGTGGCAAAATGTCAGCAATATCCTTGAAAACTAATTTTGAATCATTTACATTACCCAACTAAGTAGGACCACTGCTTTACCATCGAATGACTCCCCAAACACACTGCATGATCAGATGGAAGCAGCCTTGAGTTTATTTATTTATTGATTTATTTGTCTTTTTTGACCTTGAACAGGGGTAAAATTCTTGGCTAGGCTTATAAGGGTCTCTGGGCCAATAGCCTGGTATCAGCCTATGAACCTACTGAAAAGTCTGACTGGGTAAAACCCATTTACATCAGAGGCCTGGGGATGAAAGGTCTACATTTATGTTGCACATGATACACATTTATTAAAACATCTTTACATGAGCTTATTTACATAATTTATAAGTATTTCCTACATAAATATAGCATTTTAACACAAAAAAGAGAGAACTTAACAGATATTGGCTAATTATTAAAAAATAAAATAGAATAGTATTTATAGCTTGATGGTTGCAGGGTAAAGATTAAACTGGGGTGTTTTTGATGTTAGTAATGATTTACAGACATACAAGCAGCAATGTAGCTTAAATCTGATGATAAGAGAGATATGAATGGAGAAATTATGGAAATGAAACCAAAACAAACAATCCAGTCACCACGGTCAGCTTAAAATAAAGAACTTTAATCAAAAACAAAAGAAATACAAAACATGAGCACTTTCAGGCAAAAGCCTTTCTTCAGATCTTAAAACCAGACAGCAAAGCAACTCTTAAAAGCACTACAGAAACCTTGAGACATAGAGAATCAAATAATGGACACAGAGTATCAATTAAAAAATCTCCATGCTCTGAGTACTGTCTTTAAAGGAACAGTTACATTTAAACCAGGCAAACCGTTAGCTCTCAGCTTAACAGTCCATTTCATCTCAGCAAAATCAGTGTTCTGCAACAATGTCCCAACCTATGTTATTTCTTGAAATCAGTTGTATTACCATAAACTTAAAACTATGTCCTGGAAAATCTTTTATGTGTCTTGCAAGTGCATTGGTTGTATTCTGTAGTCTAATGCCAGTAGGTGCTTCAAAACTCAAACCTTCAACAACATATTACTTTTGCCTACATAAAAACAAGAATACCCATCACATAAAGGGGTCTATATTATATTCTCAAATGCTTAAAAAAGCGAATGCTGATTGATCTAACTTATTTTCGTGAAACTGCAAAATATCGAAGGAGCAGAAACTCAAATTTTTTCCTAGGGAAAGAATTTGGTTGTCCGTTTCTGTTGCTTCGGTATTTTCAGTGTTATGGTGGAAAGTTACCGGTCAGATTCAGGTAAGTGTGCGATTGTGAGTGTTAGGATGATTTAGATGAGTTAGATTAGGGCTCGGGTTAGGTGTGTGTGCGATTGAGTGGACATGAGGGTTAGGGCGGATTTAAGTGAGTTAGGGTTAGGGAGCGAGTGAGGTGAGTGTGCGATAGTGACGGACTTTAGGGTTAGGGTTTGGGTTAAGGTAAGTGGGTAGTTAGTGGTGTGTGCATAGTTTAGTGTAGGGTTAGGTATCAGATTTTAGGTGTATGTGTGTGGATTTCTGTTTGTTTGGTGTGCTTGTGTTGTGTGTATGTGTTTTGGATCAACAATTTTTTTCCCTGGGGAAAAAATCGCTGATCTGACAGTTCGAGATTGTAAGCTTTCGCTTAGATTAGGTCGATCAATCAGCGTTCGCTTTTTTAAGCATTCGATGATATAATGTAGACCCACATAAAGCAAGGTATACCAAGTCCTTGCTCCTGCAATTTGTACATAACCTAAAATCAAAAACTTATCCAGAGAATGGATGGCGAAAAAACTTGCAGAAGAAATACAAAGACAAGCCTTGTAAAGAAAAGTACCAAAATTATTGGTCACAGAAGCATAGCTCACTCTAGTACATGTCAATACATCCTTGTATAATCTCCATTTGTCTGGTATTATAGCGAGTGACATATATGAGTATTTCCTGGTTGACTCACATGTTATACTGGACATTCATGGTTTACCTAAGATACACAAGAGCTTGACTGACCCACCTATGTGCCCTATTGTTTCGGGACACAGTTGGGTCACAGAGACATTGTCTATATAAGTTGAAAATGCTATTAGAGCTGTGGTTGATGCCACACCTGGTGTCTTTAAGGATACAGAGGATTTTTTTATGCTCCTTTTCTCAATGACTGAAGGCTGTTGGTGATGCCAGGTGCTACCTTATGGTTATACATGATGTTTGTACTTTATTTACCTCAGTTCTACCTAATAATTTATTTATCTAATGATGTTGGGATTGAGATGGTTAGAACATATTTCGTTAAGAGAACTGATTGTCCCATCCACTGGACTGAGTTGGTTTGCTCTCTTCTTGACCTTATTCTTAAAAAACAATGTATTTCTCTTTGGTAAAGAGTTCTTTTTACAGAGAGTTGGGGTGGCCATGGTGACCCCCTGTGTGAACAGTTATGGGAACTCGGTGATAGCTGGATGGGGGAAGGAGTTTGTGTTTTCTAACAATAATTTTATCCAGCATATTGTGTACTCCATGGATGTTGTTTTTCTTTTATGGAAGGGGACCATTTTGGAACAGAATAGTTTCACTGAGTTCTTGAACAGCTCTACTATGTTTTTTAAGTTTACCAGTGTGCACTCAAGTGACAATATAGATTTTTTGGATGTACATCTTGTGATACATGAAGATGGTAGTGTTGGTACAGAGTTGTTTAGAAAATATTATTGTAAAAACACTTTGCTACACCTTTCCAGTATGCATCCAGCACACATTTATCATTCACTGTTTACGGACCTCTAAGTTACACACAAATGATCTAAAGTTTTGAACAACCACTGAGAATCTGGTGAATGATTTTGTGGATAGGGGTTACAAAATTCAAGAGGTTGAGAAACATTTTCATGAAAGCTTGATGCTCTGTTCCACTAGTAGATCTCCTATTTTTTGTGAAAGGCCGATTTACCATCTAAGTGTACACATCACCCAGTAAATACCACCTGTATTACTCTGATGTATTCAGGGTTGTCTGTGATATTATTTGGAAAAATTGGTCAATTTTAAGGCTTGATGAGAACATACCAAGGGTTGTTGGTCTCTCTCTCTCTCTCTCCCTGCTTTAGCTTCAGGAATGCTCTTTGTTTTAGGAGGCAGTTGTGTTATAGAGATTTGTGTACTAGAGCGAGCTCTGCCTCTGTGACCAAAAAGTTTGGTACTTTTCCTTGCAGGTTGTGCAAGGTTTGTGTTTGTATTTGTTCTGCAATTTTTTTCACCACACATGCTCTGGACAAGTTTTTGATTTTAGGTTATGTGCAAATTAAAGCAGTATGGAGTTGGTATGCTTTGATTTATGTGATGGGTGCTCTTGTTTTTATGTAGCAAAACTAATATGTTGTTGAAGGATTGAGTTTTGAAACACCTTAGCGGCATTAGACTACAGAATACAACCAATGTACTTGCAAAACACATAAAGAATTTTCCAGGACGGTTCCCCTTCAAACCATCAAATGTTTAAAACATCGAAGTTCAGATCATCGAGACCTGAGCATCGAGTTGTAAAACATCAAAGGTTTGAAGGGGAAGAAAAAGGTAAATGTAGGTGGAGGAATGTTTGTGTATTTGCAGAGCACCAAGGTGCCCACATACTGTGTGTGTCTATGTGCCATCTGTGTGAGGGCACTACAGATAGGGTATGGAAAATCTCCTGTTTAGCGCTTCTGCATATATTGTTAAACTGGAGATTCCCTTTACTCCACTGTAGTGCAGTCTCAGACTTGGAATATTAAAGTAGGGGGGAGGGTGCAGGGGAGCTTACAATTGTTAAAATTTCTTTCTTTTTTTTTTGGTTACACTTGTAACCTTCAATATTTCAAAATTCAATGTTCTGGTCTCGATGATGAGAATTTTGATGTTTTGAAATTTTGATGGTTAGAAGTGGAACCTCCAGGACATAGTTTTAAGTTTATGGTGATACAACTGATTTATAGAAATAAGAGAGCTGAGGACATTATGCAGAGCAGTGAGTTTGCTGTGATGAAATGGATTGTTAAGCTGAGAGCTAACAGTCTGCCTGGTTTAAATGGCACTGTTCCTTTAAAGCCACCACTCAGGGCAAGGAAATTGTTTAATTGATACTTTGTGTCCACTGGTTGGTTCTCTATGCCTTGTGTTTTTCTTTGTGCTTTTAAGTGCTGCTTTGCTGTGTGCTTTTAAAATCTGAAAAAGGGTTTTTGCCTGAAAACACCAATCTTTTGTATTTCTTTTATTTTTGATTAAAGTTCTTTATTTTTAAGATAGCTATGGTGACCAGATCATTTGTTTCGGTTTTATTTTACTTTTTTATACATTACTGGGCTTTAGCTGCTGTTTGTGTGCTTTTACTCCTGAAATTATGGAAATGAGCAGAGGATAAATGGACAGAGGAGGAATAGTAGTTATTTGTGAGGTGTGAGAGAAAGAGAAGAGTAAGAGTTTATGAAATTTGTAAAGTACGAGGAGGAATGATAATGTACAAAAGACTGAATAAAGCTAGCTAGGTGAGCTGACCTTGTGTTACTAATATACACCCACATATATGTGTCAAACAGATTGTCATCATCTTCAGTTTTATAGGTTCATAGGTTCATAGATTAGTACTAGGCTAACTACCCTTGTGGGCCATTTTAATTCTAGCCAATTATTTCACATGAGAATCAAACCCTGTACCTTGTGTCTGTAACATAAACACCTTAAGCATTACGTCAACCTCCCACCCACATGCATTTATTCAAGTGTACAAGGGTTGCTGAAAAGTTCTAAGCCCAACCAACTTTCTAAATTCTGAGAATTATTTCACCTCTGTAGCTGAAAAGAGGGTTATTTCATCTTGTAAAGTGCCAATTTGCAAAATTGTAATGCTATTTTTTAACATTGTTTTAGATCTTTGATTTAAGCATGTCAATGAAAAGTGTGTATTTTCAAGTGTGAAACTCCAAGCCATCATGAAGTTCCTATTCCTGCAGATGAAAACTCCAAAGGAAATCCATGAATGTTTAATGCAAACATTGAGTGACAAGTGCCCTTCTTATTCAACTGTGAAGAAGTGGTGTGCAAACTTTCAACATGGAGATTTTGAGACTGAAGATGCAGAAAGATCTGGGAGGCCTCAAACGGTGTCAACTCCTGAAATTGTTAACCATGTCCATGACCTGATTTTGGCAGATCAACAAATATTGGCTAAAACAATTGCTGAGACACTACAGATATCCAGAGAACATGCTGAGTTTATAATCCATGAGCATCTGGGTATGCAGAAGCTGTCATCCAAGTGGATGTCCAAATGTTTGAATGCCAATGAGAAAAGACTTTGAGTGGACACTTCCAAGTTGATTTTCTGGCATTTTTGTTGAGCTGGTACCAACTTTTTGTAATGGGTAGTTACTGTTGATGAAACATGGTTACATGAATGGTAATACCACTATGATCCTGAGACAAAACAACAGTCCACACAGTGACAGCACTCAGTCTCACCAAGGCCAAAGAAGCTCAAGACCAAAAGTCAGCAGGAAAGGTCATGGCTACAGTCTTTTGGGATCAGGAAGGTGTAATAACTGATTATCTTCCAAGGGGCCAAACAGTTAATGCAGAATACTACTGTAATTTACTGTACTGATTAAAGGAGGAACTGAAAGAAAAAAAAGAAAGGGAAGCTGCAGACAGGAATTCTCTTTTTACAAGACAATGCAACTAATCATAAGGCTGGCAAAATGATGGATGTTTTGATGAAAATGGGTTTGAGTGCATGTTATTACTGGAAACCAGTACATTCTAAGTACTACTTTACTCTAACTTAAACTATGGAATTTTGTTAAAACTTGCGACTACCAATGGATATTGTACTTTGTAACTTTAAAACTATGGAATCTTGTTAAATCATGTATTTTCCTATAAATACTTGCTTGCTATGTAGAAATCTCATAGTTGTTAGTTTTTAATCTATGGAGATTTTCTCCCCAGGCTTCCACTGAAAATGGACATGTTTCCAGTTGAACTCTTCCAGTCAACAAATGTAAAATAAATACAATAAATAAAAAATAAACCATCCACCCTACTCATCAGATCTTGCTCCATCTGATGATTTCCTGTTTCCAAACCTTAAAAAAAGTTTGAAAGGGCTGCAATGTTTGAGTGATTTGGAGGTGATTGCAGCAGGAGAGCAGTATTTCAGTGACCAGACTTCAGACTTTTTTGGCAGGGATACAGACACTTCAGACATGATGCACAAAGTGTGTTGAACTTTGGGGAGAATATTTTGAATAACTTGCAAGTTTCATTGCTCCACATCATTCCCTTCTTGGTTGTTCCACATAACTTTTTTAACGATCATTACCTATCATACGCAACACAGACAGATCTGCTCATTAAATGTACCTGCCAGTAGCACCAGTTAACATATTACAACTTTTAGGATGAATGTTTTCCAGAAATGTGGATAAAATAAAAGAGAAAAATTGGCAGCCAATTCACGTGGATCTTTTGGCTCACATCAAGTTATCATCCATAAAAATATTCCCATGCATTTAACGTATGTAATACCATTTTTAAATCAGTTCTAATGATGAACATTCATTATATTTATACCACTTTTTTGGCCTGTATAACATCTCAGGTAAGCTACCTTAATGGAGTTAAATCTAACCTAATAGTCCCCTTTACATCCTGTTAATGAAAAGTTTCTCTACATGCTTCATATCTGAAATATGTAAGTAGCCAGAATTTTTAGTACCATCAGCCTCATCACCATCATCTGCTGGGTTATGGAGAAGAAAGTTCTAACATTTATTCATTGGGATACTGGTCATCTACTACTTGTAGATATAAATCAATATTTTTATTAAATTTTTATTAATTTGAAAATACCATTGTTATATTGTTATTTTTTTCACATTTATATGTCTTCAAAGTTTTGACTCTATTTAAATCCTATTGTATGCATTATAGAGAATGTCCAAATTTTCCATTTTAAGTGAGGGGAATTTGTGAATAGAATTTCTGAAGGTCTTCAGTTGAAGTTTATATAGTGGAATCAAATTATTTTGTACAAGTCCACAAAATAATGTTAATAATATAAGAATATATTATTTATAATTTCAAGTTTATTACATTTTTTCTAAATGCTTTGATTATCTGACCATGCATGCATTCCCTTTGTTGAATGAGGAACCTAATCAAGTATAATTATATTGAATATTATTGATAGGGAATATATTCCAAGTCTGGAAAGCCTATGCCATTATGCCACCAATTATGCTTTTGGTTCTGTAGGATACCAAAGAAAAAAACATCAGTATTTTTACATATTGGGCAGGATTCACGAAGCCTCTGTGTAAAAGTTATAACTCTTACATGGAGGCTGCAGTTAAATGGAGTGATGTCAGCATGCTCTGCATATTCATGAGAGCATGCTGAATCACACCTAAGGCTAACACAGTCCATGTAAGACAGTAGGGGGCGTGTCCGTAGGCCGAGCCCTGTAAGCGGACACACCCCCAGAAGAGTAAAAGTGCCCAAAGTAAACACCCACACCAGAGTCCATGGAAATGTGAATAAACACAACACAACACATGTCCCCACAGACTACGAACATAAAATGTACAAATGAACATCACATATTTTTTTTTAAATTGTAAAGATGTTTAACCGTGAGTGCGCTTTATGGCATGCCCGTAGCGCAGCTACAGTTAGCAGTCAGTGGGAAAGCATATAAGAACTAAATATGCAAAGTAAACCAAGAAGTAATAGCGTAGCAGTAGAGATGTTGGCTGAAGAGCAGGCATTCATGGTTCGAGCCCACACAACGCCAATTTTTATTTTTAGCAAAATAAGCACGAAACAAGTCCCTGACAAATATGTACACATAAAATCACATTTTATGTAAAATGTAATGAAATAGCCCATTTATATTGAAGAAATGTGAGGTAACAAAACAATAAAAAATGCCAGATGTGCCCATAGCTGAGCTACAGTTTAACAGGGTGAGTGCATCTGCCCGTAGGTGAGCAGTGGTTTACCTGGTGCAAAATGAGTGCCCGTAGATGAGCTGTGGTTTAACACGCTAAATCTATGTGCCCCTAACTGAGCTGAGCATAATATGCGTGCTGATAGCCAAATGAGGCTTAAACCAGTCTACCCCATTTGCGTGGAGCTGCACACTGCGCAAACAAGCTAACTGACGGGCAACGTTGAGCAAGCCGTATCAAAACTGCCTTTACACAGACACACCCCTCAGCATGCCTAGACAGTCATAAAAAATAAAAAGTAGTGGCCAGGTTCGAACCCAGGATACTATACACCATAGTCAAGTTACCAAACCACTAAGCCATGACAGCAGTACCTATAAATGCAATAATAGCTAATATATAGGAATGAATACAAACTGGAGCATGACAATGCAGGTTTACTGAAGTTGATACAATTCCAAAATGGCCAATCACAGATATGTGCGGGAAAAACAGACTATATAAGCCCCATAGGCAGGAATACACAGCATAAACAATTGTAGAACTGAACTGCAGGCAGAATGACAGGAGTAGGAGAGGGTAGTTGCTTTTGAGCACAGAGGTGGGGCGTTGAGGAGTCCAGGTACATGGTCTGGCTCCTAGTCCACAATCATGAGGCCCAACTCATGCAGGGCCAGGTCCTCTAGGGAGCATACAAGGCTGAAGCGTGGGACCGGTTGGCTCATGATC